>NW_027672739.1:0-205000 GCF_964194105.1 Spermophilus citellus | reverse complement strand
CATTTGGGGAACCAAGTCGCCTTAGTGTACTGATCATTACCTGAAAGTATCATCCAGTTTGGGTGAAAAAATATTTGCTGAGATTTTTGAAGATTCGTAATTTTTGGAAGCTTGGCAACCCCTCTCCATGAAAGTGGTTCTCGCCAGTCACTGCTTAGGGCTACAGCAAGAGGAAACAAAACATAGAGAGAGAACGTGAAACTACTTTACTGTATCAAGTTTCAAGAAGCTAGCACAAACCGTGTTGGATTTAGAGTTCCAAATACATGTATCAATATAGGAGAAAACAGAGTGAAACCTAAAAATTCAAACTGTTACTGGAAATGAAGGCTTCAACATAGAAGAACGAAATTTGGGGAACCAAGTCGCCTTAGTGTACTGATCATTACCTGAAAGTATCATCCAGTTTGGGTGAAAAAATATTTGCTGAGATTTCTGGAGATTCGTAATTTTTGGAAGCTTGGCAAACCCCTTTCCATGAAAGTGTTTCTCGCCAGTCACTGCTTAGGGCTACATCAAGAGGAAACAAAACCTAGAGATAGAACGTGAAACTACTTTACTGTGTCAAGTTTCAAGAAGCTAGCACAAACCGTGTTGGATTTAGAGTTCCAAATACATCTATCAATATAGGAGAAAACAGAGTGAAACCTAAAAATTCAAACTGTTACTGGAAATGAAGGCTTCAACATAGAAGAACGAAATTTGGGGAACCAAGTCGCCTACGTGTACTGATCATTACCTGAAAGTATCATCCAGTTTGGGTGAAAAAATATTTGCTGAGATTTCTGGAGATTCGTAACTTTTGGAAGCTTGGCAACCTTTTTCCATGAAAGTGTTTCTCGCCAGTCACTGCTTAGGGCTACATCAAGAGGAAACAGAATATAGAGATAGAACGAGAAACTACTTTACTTTGTCAAGTTTCATGAAGCTAGCACAAACCGTGTTGGATTTAGAGTTCCAAATACATGTATCAATATAGGAGAAAACAGAGTGAAACCTAAAAATTCAAAGTGTTACTGGAAATGAACGCTTCAACATAGAAGAACGACATTTGGGGAACCAAGTCGCCTTCATTTACTGATCATTACCTGAAAGTATCATCCAGTTTGGGAGAAAAAATATTTGCTGAGATTTCTGGAGATTCGTAATTTTTGGAAGCTTGGCAACCCCTCTCCATGAAAGTGGTTCTCGCCAGTCACTGCTTAGGGCTACAGCAAGAGGAAACAAAACATAGAGATAGAACGTGAAACTACTTTACTGTATCAAGTTTCAAGAAGCTAGCACAAACCGTGTTGGATTTAGAGTTCCAAATACATGTATCAATATAGGAGAAAACAGAGTGAAACCTAAAAATTCAAACTGTTACTGGAAATGAACGCTTCAACATAGAAGAACGAACTTTGGGGAACCAAGTTGCCTTAGTGTACTGATCATTACCTGAAAGTATCATCCAGTTTGGGTGAAAAAATATTTGCTGAGATTTCTGGAGATTCGTAATTTTTGGAAGCTTGGCAACCCCTCTCCATGAAAGTGGTTCTCGCCAGTCACTGATTAGGGCTACAGCAAGAGGAAACAAAACATAGAGATAGAACGTTAAACTACTTTACTGTGTCAAGTTTCAAGAAGCTAGCACAAACCGTGTTGGAATTAGAGTTCCAAATACATGTATCAATATAGGAGAAAACAGAGTGAAACCTAAAAATTCAAACTGTTACTGGAAATGAAGGCTTCAACATAGAAGAACGAAATTTGGGGAACCAAGTCGCCTACGTGTACTGATCATTACCTGAAAGTATCATCCAGTTTGGGTGAAAAAATATTTGCTGAGATTTCTGGAGATTCGTAACTTTTGGAAGCTTGGCAACCTTTTTCCATGAAAGTGTTTCTCGCCAGTCACTGCTTAGGGCTACATCAAGAGGAAACAGAATATAGAGATAGAACGTGAAACTACTTTACTTTGTCAAGTTTCATGAAGCTAGCACAAACCGTGTTGGATTTAGAGTTCCAAATACATGTATCAATGTAGGAGAAAACAGAGTGAAACCTAAAAATTCAAACTGTTAATGCAAATGAACGCTTCAACATAGAAGAACGAATTTTGGGGAACCAAGTCGCCTTAATGTACTGATCATTACCTGAAAGTATCATCCAGTTTGGGTGAAAAAATATTTGCTGAGATTTCTGGAGATTCGTAATTTTTGGAAGCTTGGAAACCCCTCTCCATGAAAGTGGTTCTCGCCAGTCACTGCTTAGGGCTACAGCAAGAGGAAACAAAACATAGAGATAGAACGTGAAACTACTTTACTGTATCAAGTTTCAAGAAGCTAGCACAAACCGTGTTGGATTTAGAGTTCCAAATACATGTATCAATATAGGAGAAAACAGAGTGAAACCTAAAAATTCAAACTGTTACTGGAAATGAACGCTTCAACATAGAAGAACGAACTTTGGGGAACCAAGTCGCCTTAGTGTACTGATCATTACCTGAAAGTATCATCCAGTTTGGGTGAAAAAATATTTGCTGAGATTTCTGGAGATTCGTAATTTTAGGAAGGTTGGCAACCCCTTTCCATGAAAGTGTTTCTCGCCAGTCACTGCTTAGGGCTACATCAAGAGGAAACAAAACATAGAGATAGAACATGAAACTACTTTACTGTGTCAAGTTTCAAGAAGCTAGCACAAACCGTGTTGGATTTAGAGTTCCAAATACATGTATCAATATAGGAGAAAACAGAGTGAAACCTAAAAATTCAAACTGTTACAGGAAATGAACGCTTCAACATAGAAGAACGACATTTGGGGAACCAAGTCGCCTTAGTGTACTGATCATTACCTGAAAGTATCATCCAGTTTGGGTGAAAAAATATTTGCTGAGATTTCTGGAGATTCGTAATTTTTGGAAGCTTGGCAACCCCTCTCCATGAAAGTGGTTCTCGCCAGTCACTGCTTAGGGCTACAGCAAGAGGAAACAAAACATAGAGAGAGAACGTGAAACTACTTTACTGTATCAAGTTTCAAGAAGCTAGCACAAACCGTGTTGGATTTAGAGTTCCAAATACATGTATCAATATAGGAGAAAACAGAGTGAAACCTAAAAATTCAAACTGTTACTGGAAATGAAGGCTTCAACATAGAAGAACGAAATTTGGGGAACCAAGTCGCCTTAGTGTACTGATCATTACCTGAAAGTATCATCCAGTTTGGGTGAAAAAATATTTGCTGAGATTTCTGGAGATTCGTAATTTTTGGAAGCTTGGCAAACCCCTTTCCATGAAAGTGTTTCTCGCCAGTCACTGCTTAGGGCTACATCAAGAGGAAACAAAACCTAGAGATAGAACGTGAAACTACTTTACTGTGTCAAGTTTCAAGAAGCTAGCACAAACCGTGTTGGATTTAGAGTTCCAAATACATCTATCAATATAGGAGAAAACAGAGTGAAACCTAAAAATTCAAACTGTTACTGGAAATGAAGGCTTCAACATAGAAGAACGAAATTTGGGGAACCAAGTCGCCTACGTGTACTGATCATTACCTGAAAGTATCATCCAGTTTGGGTGAAAAAATATTTGCTGAGATTTCTGGAGATTCGTAACTTTTGGAAGCTTGGCAACCTTTTTCCATGAAAGTGTTTCTCGCCAGTCACTGCTTAGGGCTACATCAAGAGGAAACAGAATATAGAGATAGAACGTGAAACTACTTTACTTTGTCAAGTTTCATGAAGCTAGCACAAACCGTGTTGGATTTAGAGTTCCAAATACATGTATCAATATAGGAGAAAACAGAGTGAAACCTAAAAATTCAAACTGTTACTGCAAATGAACGCTTCAACATAGAAGAACGAAATTTGGGGAACCAAGTCGCCTTCGTGTACTGATCATTACCTGAAAGTATCATCCAGTTTGGGTGAAAAAATATTTGCTGAGATTTCTGGAGATTCGTAACTTTTGGAAGCTTGGCAACCTTTTTCCATGAAAGTGTTTCTCACCAGTCACTGCTTAGGGCTACATCAAGAGGAAACAGAATATAGAGATGGAACGTGAAACTACTTTACTTTGTCAAGTTTCATGAAGCTAGCACAAACCGTGTTGGATTTAGAGTTCCAAATACATCTATGAATATAGGAGAAAACAGAGTGAAACCTAAAAATTCAAAGTGTTACTGGAAATGAACGCTTCAACATAGAAGAACGACATTTGGGGAACCAAGTCGCCTTCATTTACTGATCATTACCTGAAAGTATCATCCAGTTTGGGTGAAAAAATATTTGCTGAGATTTCTGGAGATTCGTAATTTTTGGAAGCTTGGCAACCCCTCTCCATGAAAGTGGTTCTCGCCAGTCACTGCTTAGGGCTACAGCAAGAGGAAACAAAACATAGAGATAGAACGTGAAACTACTTTACTGTATCAAGTTTCAAGAAGCTAGCACAAACCGTGTTGGATTTAGAGTTCCAAATACATGTATCAATATAGGAGAAAACAGAGTGAAACCTAAAAATTCAAACTGTTACTGGAAATGAACGCTTCAACATAGAAGAACGAACTTTGGGGAACCAAGTCGCCTTAGTGTACTGATCATTACCTGAAAGTATCATCCAGTTTGGGTGAAAAAATATTTGCTGAGATTTCTGGAGATTCGTAATTTTTGGAAGCTTGGCAACCCCTCTCCATGAAAGTGGTTCTCGCCAGTCACTGATTAGGGCTACAGCAAGAGGAAACAAAACATAGAGATAGAACGTGAAACTACTTTACTGTGTCAAGTTTCAAGAAGCTAGCACAAACCGTGTTGGAATTAGAGTTCCAAATACATGTATCAATATAGGAGAAAACAGAGTGAAACCTAAAAATTCAAACTGTTACAGGAAATGAACGCTTCAACATAGAAGAACGACATTTGGGGAACCAAGTCGCCTTAATGTACTGATCATTACCTGAAAGTATCATCCAGTTTGGGTGAAAAAATATTTGCTGAGATTTCTGGAGATTCGTAATTTTTGGAAGCTTGGCAACCACTCTCCATGAAAGTGGTTCTCGCCAGTCACTGCTTAGGGCTACAGCAAGAGGAAACAAAACATAGAGATAGAACGTGAAACTACTTTACTGTATCAAGTTTCAAGAAGCTAGCACAAACCGTGTTGGATTTAGAGTTCCAAATACATGTATCAATATAGGAGAAAACAGAGTGAAACCTAAAAATTCAAACTGTTACTGGAAATGAAGGCTTCAACATAGAAGAACGAAATTTGGGGAACCAAGTCGCCTTAGTGTACTGATCATTACCTGAAAGTATCATCCAGTTTGGGTGAAAAAATATTTGCTGAGATTTCTGGAGATTCGTAATTTTTGGAAGCTTGGCAAACCCCTTTCCATGAAAGTGTTTCTCGCCAGTCACTGCTTAGGGCTACATCAAGAGGAAACAAAACCTAGAGATAGAACGTGAAACTACTTTACTGTGTCAAGTTTCAAGAAGCTAGCACAAACCGTGTTGGATTTAGAGTTCCAAATACATCTATCAATATAGGAGAAAACAGAGTGAAACCTAAAAATTCAAACTGTTACTGGAAATGAAGGCTTCAACATAGAAGAACGAAATTTGGGGAACCAAGTCGCCTACGTGTAATGATCATTACCTGAAAGTATCATCCAGTTTGGGTGAAAAAATATTTGCTGAGATTTCTGGAGATTCGTAACTTTTGGAAGCTTGGCAACCTTTTTCCATGAAAGTGTTTCTCGCCAGTCACTGCTTAGGGCTACATCAAGAGGAAACAGAATATAGAGATAGAACGTGAAACTACTTTACTTTGTCAAGTTTCATGAAGCTAGCACAAACCGTGTTGGATTTAGAGTTCCAAATACATGTATCAATATAGGAGAAAACAGAGTGAAACCTAAAAATTCAAACTGTTACTGCAAATGAACGCTTCAACATAGAAGAACGAAATTTGGGGAACCAAGTCGCCTTCGTGTACTGATCATTACCTGAAAGTATCATCCAGTTTGGGTGAAAAAATATTTGCTGAGATTTCTGGAGATTCGTAACTTTTGGAAGCTTGGCAACCTTTTTCCATGAAAGTGTTTCTCACCAGTCACTGCTTAGGGCTACATCAAGAGGAAACAGAATATAGAGATGGAACGTGAAACTACTTTACTTTGTCAAGTTTCATGAAGCTAGCACAAACCGTGTTGGATTTAGAGTTCCAAATACATCTATGAATATAGGAGAAAACAGAGTGAAACCTAAAAATTCAAAGTGTTACTGGAAATGAACGCTTCAACATAGAAGAACGACATTTGGGGAACCAAGTCGCCTTCATTTACTGATCATTACCTGAAAGTATCATCCAGTTTGGGTGAAAAAATATTTGCTGAGATTTCTGGAGATTCGTAATTTTTGGAAGCTTGGCAACCCCTCTCCATGAAAGTGGTTCTCGCCAGTCACTGATTAGGGCTACAGCAAGAGGAAACAAAACATAGAGATAGAACGTTAAACTACTTTACTGTGTCAAGTTTCAAGAAGCTAGCACAAACCGTGTTGGAATTAGAGTTCCAAATACATGTATCAATATAGGAGAAAACAGAGTGAAACCTAAAAATTCAAACTGTTACTGGAAATGAAGGCTTCAACATAGAAGAACGAAATTTGGGGAACCAAGTCGCCTACGTGTACTGATCATTACCTGAAAGTATCATCCAGTTTGGGTGAAAAAATATTTGCTGAGATTTCTGGAGATTCGTAACTTTTGGAAGCTTGGCAACCTTTTTCCATGAAAGTGTTTCTCGCCAGTCACTGCTTAGGGCTACATCAAGAGGAAACAGAATATAGAGATAGAACGTGAAACTACTTTACTTTGTCAAGTTTCATGAAGCTAGCACAAACCGTGTTGGATTTAGAGTTCCAAATACATGTATCAATGTAGGAGAAAACAGAGTGAAACCTAAAAATTCAAACTGTTAATGCAAATGAACGCTTCAACATAGAAGAACGAATTTTGGGGAACCAAGTCGCCTTAATGTACTGATCATTACCTGAAAGTATCATCCAGTTTGGGTGAAAAAATATTTGCTGAGATTTCTGGAGATTCGTAATTTTTGGAAGCTTGGAAACCCCTCTCCATGAAAGTGGTTCTCGCCAGTCACTGCTTAGGGCTACAGCAAGAGGAAACAAAACATAGAGATAGAACGTGAAACTACTTTACTGTATCAAGTTTCAAGAAGCTAGCACAAACCGTGTTGGATTTAGAGTTCCAAATACATGTATCAATATAGGAGAAAACAGAGTGAAACCTAAAAATTCAAACTGTTACTGGAAATGAACGCTTCAACATAGAAGAACGAACTTTGGGGAACCAAGTCGCCTACGTGTACTGATCATTACCTGAAAGTATCATCCAGTTTGGGTGAAAAAATATTTGCTGAGATTTCTGGAGATTCGTAACTTTTGGAAGCTTGGCAACCTTTTTCCATGAAAGTGTTTCTCGCCAGTCACTGCTTAGGGCTACATCAAGAGGAAACAGAATATAGAGATAGAACGTGAAACTACTTTACTTTGTCAAGTTTCATGAAGCTAGCACAAACCGTGTTGGATTTAGAGTTCCAAATACATGTATCAATATAGGAGAAAACAGAGTGAAACCTAAAAATTCAAACTGTTACTGCAAATGAACGCTTCAACATAGAAGAACGAAATTTGGGGAACCAAGTCGCCTTCGTGTACTGATCATTACCTGAAAGTATCATCCAGTTTGGGTGAAAAAATATTTGCTGAGATTTCTGGAGATTCGTAACTTTTGGAAGCTTGGCAACCTTTTTCCATGAAAGTGTTTCTCACCAGTCACTGCTTAGGGCTACATCAAGAGGAAACAGAATATAGAGATGGAACGTGAAACTACTTTACTTTGTCAAGTTTCATGAAGCTAGCACAAACCGTGTTGGATTTAGAGTTCCAAATACATCTATGAATATAGGAGAAAACAGAGTGAAACCTAAAAATTCAAAGTGTTACTGGAAATGAACGCTTCAACATAGAAGAACGACATTTGGGGAACCAAGTCGCCTTCATTTACTGATCATTACCTGAAAGTATCATCCAGTTTGGGTGAAAAAATATTTGCTGAGATTTCTGGAGATTCGTAATTTTTGGAAGCTTGGCAACCCCTCTCCATGAAAGTGGTTCTCGCCAGTCACTGCTTAGGGCTACAGCAAGAGGAAACAAAACATAGAGATAGAACGTGAAACTACTTTACTGTATCAAGTTTCAAGAAGCTAGCACAAACCGTGTTGGATTTAGAGTTCCAAATACATGTATCAATATAGGAGAAAACAGAGTGAAACCTAAAAATTCAAACTGTTACTGGAAATGAACGCTTCAACATAGAAGAACGAACTTTGGGGAACCAAGTCGCCTTAGTGTACTGATCATTACCTGAAAGTATCATCCAGTTTGGGTGAAAAAATATTTGCTGAGATTTCTGGAGATTCGTAATTTTTGGAAGCTTGGCAACCCCTCTCCATGAAAGTGGTTCTCGCCAGTCACTGATTAGGGCTACAGCAAGAGGAAACAAAACATAGAGATAGAACGTGAAACTACTTTACTGTGTCAAGTTTCAAGAAGCTAGCACAAACCGTGTTGGAATTAGAGTTCCAAATACATGTATCAATATAGGAGAAAACAGAGTGAAACCTAAAAATTCAAACTGTTACAGGAAATGAACGCTTCAACATAGAAGAACGACATTTGGGGAACCAAGTCGCCTTAATGTACTGATCATTACCTGAAAGTATCATCCAGTTTGGGTGAAAAAATATTTGCTGAGATTTCTGGAGATTCGTAATTTTTGGAAGCTTGGCAACCACTCTCCATGAAAGTGGTTCTCGCCAGTCACTGCTTAGGGCTACAGCAAGAGGAAACAAAACATAGAGATAGAACGTGAAACTACTTTACTGTATCAAGTTTCAAGAAGCTAGCACAAACCGTGTTGGATTTAGAGTTCCAAATACATGTATCAATATAGGAGAAAACAGAGTGAAACCTAAAAATTCAAACTGTTACTGGAAATGAAGGCTTCAACATAGAAAAACGAAATTTGGGGAACCAAGTCGCCTTAGTGTACTGATCATTACCTGAAAGTATCATCCAGTTTGGGTGAAAAAATATTTGCTGAGATTTCTGGAGATTCGTAATTTTTGGAAGCTTGGCAAACCCCTTTCCATGAAAGTGTTTCTCGCCAGTCACTGCTTAGGGCTACATCAAGAGGAAACAAAACCTAGAGATAGAACGTGAAACTACTTTACTGTGTCAAGTTTCAAGAAGCTAGCACAAACCGTGTTGGATTTAGAGTTCCAAATACATGTATCAATATAGGAGAAAACAGAGTGAAACCTAAAAATTCAAACTGTTACTGGAAATGAAGGCTTCAACATAGAAGAACGAAATTTGGGGAACCAAGTCGCCTACGTGTACTGATCATTACCTGAAAGTATCATCCAGTTTGGGTGAAAAAATATTTGCTGAGATTTCTGGAGATTCGTAACTTTTGGAAGCTTGGCAACCTTTTTCCATGAAAGTGTTTCTCGCCAGTCACTGCTTAGGGCTACATCAAGAGGAAACAGAATATAGAGATAGAACGTGAAACTACTTTACTTTGTCAAGTTTCATGAAGCTAGCACAAACCGTGTTGGATTTAGAGTTCCAAATACATGTATCAATGTAGGAGAAAACAGAGTGAAACCTAAAAATTCAAACTGTTAATGCAAATGAACGCTTCAACATAGAAGAACGAATTTTGGGGAACCAAGTCGCCTTAATGTACTGATCATTACCTGAAAGTATCATCCAGTTTGGGTGAAAAAATATTTGCTGAGATTTCTGGAGATTCGTAATTTTTGGAAGCTTGGAAACCCCTCTCCATGAAAGTGGTTCTCGCCAGTCACTGCTTAGGGCTACAGCAAGAGGAAACAAAACATAGAGATAGAACGTGAAACTACTTTACTGTATCAAGTTTCAAGAAGCTAGCACAAACCGTGTTGGATTTAGAGTTCCAAATACATGTATCAATATAGGAGAAAACAGAGTGAAACCTAAAAATTCAAACTGTTACTGGAAATGAACGCTTCAACATAGAAGAACGAACTTTGGGGAACCAAGTCGCCTTAGTGTACTGATCATTACCTGAAAGTATCATCCAGTTTGGGTGAAAAAATATTTGCTGAGATTTCTGGAGATTCGTAATTTTAGGAAGGTTGGCAACCCCTTTCCATGAAAGTGTTTCTCGCCAGTCACTGCTTAGGGCTACATCAAGAGGAAACAAAACATAGAGATAGAACATGAAACTACTTTACTGTGTCAAGTTTCAAGAAGCTAGCACAAACCGTGTTGGATTTAGAGTTCCAAATACATGTATCAATATAGGAGAAAACAGAGTGAAACCTAAAAATTCAAACTGTTACAGGAAATGAACGCTTCAACATAAAAGAACGACATTTGGGGAACCAAGTCGCCTTAGTGTACTGATCATTACCTGAAAGTATCATCCAGTTTGGGTGAAAAAATATTTGCTGAGATTTCTGGAGATTCGTAATTTTTGGAAGCTTGGCAACCCCTCTCCATGAAAGTGGTTCTCGCCAGTCACTGCTTAGGGCTACAGCAAGAGGAAACAAAACATAGAGAGAGAACGTGAAACTACTTTACTGTATCAAGTTTCAAGAAGCTAGCACAAACCGTGTTGGATTTAGAGTTCCAAATACATGTATCAATATAGGAGAAAACAGAGTGAAACCTAAAAATTCAAACTGTTACTGGAAATGAAGGCTTCAACATAGAAGAACGAAATTTGGGGAACCAAGTCGCCTTAGTGTACTGATCATTACCTGAAAGTATCATCCAGTTTGGGTGAAAAAATATTTGCTGAGATTTCTGGAGATTCGTAATTTTTGGAAGCTTGGCAAACCCCTTTCCATGAAAGTGTTTCTCGCCAGTCACTGCTTAGGGCTACATCAAGAGGAAACAAAACCTAGAGATAGAACGTGAAACTACTTTACTGTGTCAAGTTTCAAGAAGCTAGCACAAACCGTGTTGGATTTAGAGTTCCAAATACATCTATCAATATAGGAGAAAACAGAGTGAAACCTAAAAATTCAAACTGTTACTGGAAATGAAGGCTTCAACATAGAAGAACGAAATTTGGGGAACCAAGTCGCCTACGTGTACTGATCATTACCTGAAAGTATCATCCAGTTTGGGTGAAAAAATATTTGCTGAGATTTCTGGAGATTCGTAACTTTTGGAAGCTTGGCAACCTTTTTCCATGAAAGTGTTTCTCGCCAGTCACTGCTTAGGGCTACATCAAGAGGAAACAGAATATAGAGATAGAACGTGAAACTACTTTACTTTGTCAAGTTTCATGAAGCTAGCACAAACCGTGTTGGATTTAGAGTTCCAAATACATGTATCAATATAGGAGAAAACAGAGTGAAACCTAAAAATTCAAACTGTTACTGCAAATGAACGCTTCAACATAGAAGAACGAAATTTGGGGAACCAAGTCGCCTTCGTGTACTGATCATTACCTGAAAGTATCATCCAGTTTGGGTGAAAAAATATTTGCTGAGATTTCTGGAGATTCGTAACTTTTGGAAGCTTGGCAACCTTTTTCCATGAAAGTGTTTCTCACCAGTCACTGCTTAGGGCTACATCAAGAGGAAACAGAATATAGAGATGGAACGTGAAACTACTTTACTTTGTCAAGTTTCATGAAGCTAGCACAAACCGTGTTGGATTTAGAGTTCCAAATACATCTATGAATATAGGAGAAAACAGAGTGAAACCTAAAAATTCAAAGTGTTACTGGAAATGAACGCTTCAACATAGAAGAACGACATTTGGGGAACCAAGTCGCCTTCATTTACTGATCATTACCTGAAAGTATCATCCAGTTTGGGTGAAAAAATATTTGCTGAGATTTCTGGAGATTCGTAATTTTTGGAAGCTTGGCAACCCCTCTCCATGAAAGTGGTTCTCGCCAGTCACTGCTTAGGGCTACAGCAAGAGGAAACAAAACATAGAGATAGAACGTGAAACTACTTTACTGTATCAAGTTTCAAGAAGCTAGCACAAACCGTGTTGGATTTAGAGTTCCAAATACATGTATCAATATAGGAGAAAACAGAGTGAAACCTAAAAATTCAAACTGTTACTGGAAATGAACGCTTCAACATAGAAGAACGAACTTTGGGGAACCAAGTCGCCTTAGTGTACTGATCATTACCTGAAAGTATCATCCAGTTTGGGTGAAAAAATATTTGCTGAGATTTCTGGAGATTCGTAATTTTTGGAAGCTTGGCAACCCCTCTCCATGAAAGTGGTTCTCGCCAGTCACTGATTAGGGCTACAGCAAGAGGAAACAAAACATAGAGATAGAACGTGAAACTACTTTACTGTGTCAAGTTTCAAGAAGCTAGCACAAACCGTGTTGGAATTAGAGTTCCAAATACATGTATCAATATAGGAGAAAACAGAGTGAAACCTAAAAATTCAAACTGTTACAGGAAATGAACGCTTCAACATAGAAGAACGACATTTGGGGAACCAAGTCGCCTTAATGTACTGATCATTACCTGAAAGTATCATCCAGTTTGGGTGAAAAAATATTTGCTGAGATTTCTGGAGATTCGTAATTTTTGGAAGCTTGGCAACCACTCTCCATGAAAGTGGTTCTCGCCAGTCACTGCTTAGGGCTACAGCAAGAGGAAACAAAACATAGAGATAGAACGTGAAACTACTTTACTGTATCAAGTTTCAAGAAGCTAGCACAAACCGTGTTGGATTTAGAGTTCCAAATACATGTATCAATATAGGAGAAAACAGAGTGAAACCTAAAAATTCAAACTGTTACTGGAAATGAAGGCTTCAACATAGAAGAACGACATTTGGGGAACCAAGTCGCCTTAGTGTACTGATCATTACCTGAAAGTAT
Source organism: Spermophilus citellus (assembly GCF_964194105.1). Classification (NCBI taxonomy): domain Eukaryota; kingdom Metazoa; phylum Chordata; class Mammalia; order Rodentia; family Sciuridae; genus Spermophilus; species Spermophilus citellus. The sequence continues at coordinate 192,032 of NW_027672739.1, read as the reverse complement.
CATCCAGTTTGGGTGAAAAAATATTTGCTGAGATTTCTGGAGATTCGTAATTTTTGGAAGCTTGGCAAACCCCTTTCCATGAAAGTGTTTCTCGCCAGTCACTGCTTAGGGCTACATCAAGAGGAAACAAAACCTAGAGATAGAACGTGAAACTACTTTACTGTGTCAAGTTTCAAGAAGCTAGCACAAACCGTGTTGGATTTAGAGTTCCAAATACATCTATCAATATAGGAGAAAACAGAGTGAAACCTAAAAATTCAAACTGTTACTGGAAATGAAGGCTTCAACATAGAAGAACGAAATTTGGGGAACCAAGTCGCCTACGTGTAATGATCATTACCTGAAAGTATCATCCAGTTTGGGTGAAAAAATATTTGCTGAGATTTCTGGAGATTCGTAACTTTTGGAAGCTTGGCAACCTTTTTCCATGAAAGTGTTTCTCGCCAGTCACTGCTTAGGGCTACATCAAGAGGAAACAGAATATAGAGATAGAACGTGAAACTACTTTACTTTGTCAAGTTTCATGAAGCTAGCACAAACCGTGTTGGATTTAGAGTTCCAAATACATGTATCAATATAGGAGAAAACAGAGTGAAACCTAAAAATTCAAACTGTTACTGCAAATGAACGCTTCAACATAGAAGAACGAAATTTGGGGAACCAAGTCGCCTTCGTGTACTGATCATTACCTGAAAGTATCATCCAGTTTGGGTGAAAAAATATTTGCTGAGATTTCTGGAGATTCGTAACTTTTGGAAGCTTGGCAACCTTTTTCCATGAAAGTGTTTCTCACCAGTCACTGCTTAGGGCTACATCAAGAGGAAACAGAATATAGAGATGGAACGTGAAACTACTTTACTTTGTCAAGTTTCATGAAGCTAGCACAAACCGTGTTGGATTTAGAGTTCCAAATACATCTATGAATATAGGAGAAAACAGAGTGAAACCTAAAAATTCAAAGTGTTACTGGAAATGAACGCTTCAACATAGAAGAACGACATTTGGGGAACCAAGTCGCCTTCATTTACTGATCATTACCTGAAAGTATCATCCAGTTTGGGTGAAAAAATATTTGCTGAGATTTCTGGAGATTCGTAATTTTTGGAAGCTTGGCAACCCCTCTCCATGAAAGTGGTTCTCGCCAGTCACTGCTTAGGGCTACAGCAAGAGGAAACAAAACATAGAGATAGAACGTGAAACTACTTTACTGTATCAAGTTTCAAGAAGCTAGCACAAACCGTGTTGGATTTAGAGTTCCAAATACATGTATCAATATAGGAGAAAACAGAGTGAAACCTAAAAATTCAAACTGTTACTGGAAATGAACGCTTCAACATAGAAGAACGAACTTTGGGGAACCAAGTCGCCTTAGTGTACTGATCATTACCTGAAAGTATCATCCAGTTTGGGTGAAAAAATATTTGCTGAGATTTCTGGAGATTCGTAATTTTTGGAAGCTTGGCAACCCCTCTCCATGAAAGTGGTTCTCGCCAGTCACTGATTAGGGCTACAGCAAGAGGAAACAAAACATAGAGATAGAACGTGAAACTACTTTACTGTGTCAAGTTTCAAGAAGCTAGCACAAACCGTGTTGGAATTAGAGTTCCAAATACATGTATCAATATAGGAGAAAACAGAGTGAAACCTAAAAATTCAAACTGTTACAGGAAATGAACGCTTCAACATAGAAGAACGACATTTGGGGAACCAAGTCGCCTTAATGTACTGATCATTACCTGAAAGTATCATCCAGTTTGGGTGAAAAAATATTTGCTGAGATTTCTGGAGATTCGTAATTTTTGGAAGCTTGGCAACCACTCTCCATGAAAGTGGTTCTCGCCAGTCACTGCTTAGGGCTACAGCAAGAGGAAACAAAACATAGAGATAGAACGTGAAACTACTTTACTGTATCAAGTTTCAAGAAGCTAGCACAAACCGTGTTGGATTTAGAGTTCCAAATACATGTATCAATATAGGAGAAAACAGAGTGAAACCTAAAAATTCAAACTGTTACTGGAAATGAAGGCTTCAACATAGAAGAACGAAATTTGGGGAACCAAGTCGCCTTAGTGTACTGATCATTACCTGAAAGTATCATCCAGTTTGGGTGAAAAAATATTTGCTGAGATTTCTGGAGATTCGTAATTTTTGGAAGCTTGGCAAACCCCTTTCCATGAAAGTGTTTCTCGCCAGTCACTGCTTAGGGCTACATCAAGAGGAAACAAAACCTAGAGATAGAACGTGAAACTACTTTACTGTGTCAAGTTTCAAGAAGCTAGCACAAACCGTGTTGGATTTAGAGTTCCAAATACATCTATCAATATAGGAGAAAACAGAGTGAAACCTAAAAATTCAAACTGTTACTGGAAATGAAGGCTTCAACATAGAAGAACGAAATTTGGGGAACCAAGTCGCCTACGTGTAATGATCATTACCTGAAAGTATCATCCAGTTTGGGTGAAAAAATATTTGCTGAGATTTCTGGAGATTCGTAACTTTTGGAAGCTTGGCAACCTTTTTCCATGAAAGTGTTTCTCACCAGTCACTGCTTAGGGCTACATCAAGAGGAAACAGAATATAGAGATGGAACGTGAAACTACTTTACTTTGTCAAGTTTCATGAAGCTAGCACAAACCGTGTTGGATTTAGAGTTCCAAATACATCTATGAATATAGGAGAAAACAGAGTGAAACCTAAAAATTCAAAGTGTTACTGGAAATGAACGCTTCAACATAGAAGAACGACATTTGGGGAACCAAGTCGCCTTCATTTACTGATCATTACCTGAAAGTATCATCCAGTTTGGGTGAAAAAATATTTGCTGAGATTTCTGGAGATTCGTAATTTTTGGAAGCTTGGCAACCCCTCTCCATGAAAGTGGTTCTCGCCAGTCACTGCTTAGGGCTACAGCAAGAGGAAACAAAACATAGAGATAGAACGTGAAACTACTTTACTGTATCAAGTTTCAAGAAGCTAGCACAAACCGTGTTGGATTTAGAGTTCCAAATACATGTATCAATATAGGAGAAAACAGAGTGAAACCTAAAAATTCAAACTGTTACTGGAAATGAACGCTTCAACATAGAAGAACGAACTTTGGGGAACCAAGTCGCCTTAGTGTACTGATCATTACCTGAAAGTATCATCCAGTTTGGGTGAAAAAATATTTGCTGAGATTTCTGGAGATTCGTAATTTTTGGAAGCTTGGCAACCCCTCTCCATGAAAGTGGTTCTCGCCAGTCACTGATTAGGGCTACAGCAAGAGGAAACAAAACATAGAGATAGAACGTGAAACTACTTTACTGTGTCAAGTTTCAAGAAGCTAGCACAAACCGTGTTGGAATTAGAGTTCCAAATACATGTATCAATATAGGAGAAAACAGAGTGAAACCTAAAAATTCAAACTGTTACAGGAAATGAACGCTTCAACATAGAAGAACGACATTTGGGGAACCAAGTCGCCTTAATGTACTGATCATTACCTGAAAGTATCATCCAGTTTGGGTGAAAAAATATTTGCTGAGATTTCTGGAGATTCGTAATTTTTGGAAGCTTGGCAACCACTCTCCATGAAAGTGGTTCTCGCCAGTCACTGCTTAGGGCTACAGCAAGAGGAAACAAAACATAGAGATAGAACGTGAAACTACTTTACTGTATCAAGTTTCAAGAAGCTAGCACAAACCGTGTTGGATTTAGAGTTCCAAATACATGTATCAATATAGGAGAAAACAGAGTGAAACCTAAAAATTCAAACTGTTACTGGAAATGAAGGCTTCAACATAGAAGAACGAAATTTGGGGAACCAAGTCGCCTTAGTGTACTGATCATTACCTGAAAGTATCATCCAGTTTGGGTGAAAAAATATTTGCTGAGATTTCTGGAGATTCGTAATTTTTGGAAGCTTGGCAAACCCCTTTCCATGAAAGTGTTTCTCGCCAGTCACTGCTTAGGGCTACATCAAGAGGAAACAAAACCTAGAGATAGAACGTGAAACTACTTTACTGTGTCAAGTTTCAAGAAGCTAGCACAAACCGTGTTGGATTTAGAGTTCCAAATACATCTATCAATATAGGAGAAAACAGAGTGAAACCTAAAAATTCAAACTGTTACTGGAAATGAAGGCTTCAACATAGAAGAACGAAATTTGGGGAACCAAGTCGCCTACGTGTAATGATCATTACCTGAAAGTATCATCCAGTTTGGGTGAAAAAATATTTGCTGAGATTTCTGGAGATTCGTAACTTTTGGAAGCTTGGCAACCTTTTTCCATGAAAGTGTTTCTCGCCAGTCACTGCTTAGGGCTACATCAAGAGGAAACAGAATATAGAGATAGAACGTGAAACTACTTTACTTTGTCAAGTTTCATGAAGCTAGCACAAACCGTGTTGGATTTAGAGTTCCAAATACATGTATCAATGTAGGAGAAAACAGAGTGAAACCTAAAAATTCAAACTGTTAATGCAAATGAACGCTTCAACATAGAAGAACGAAATTTGGGGAACCAAGTCGCCTTAATGTACTGATCATTACCTGAAAGTATCATCCAGTTTGGGTGAAAAAATATTTGCTGAGATTTCTGGAGATTCGTAATTTTTGGAAGCTTGGCAACCACTCTCCATGAAAGTGGTTCTCGCCAGTCACTGCTTAGGGCTAAAGCAAGAGGAAACAAAACATAGAGATAGAACGTGAAACTACTTTACTGTATCAAGTTTCAAGAAGCTAGCACAAACCGTGTTGGATTTAGAGTTCCAAATACATGTATCAATATAGGAGAAAACAGAGTGAAACCTAAAAATTCAAACTGTTACTGGAAATGAAGGCTTCAACATAGAAGAACGAAATTTGGGGAACCAAGTCGCCTTAGTGTACTGATCATTACCTGAAAGTATCATCCAGTTTGGGTGAAAAAATATTTGCTGAGATTTCTGGAGATTCGTAATTTTTGGAAGCTTCGCAAACCCCTTTCCATGAAAGTGTTTCTCGCCAGTCACTGCTTAGGGCTACATCAAGAGGAAACAAAACCTAGAGATAGAACGTGAAACTACTTTACTGTGTCAAGTTTCAAGAAGCTAGCACAAACCGTGTTGGATTTATAGTTCCAAATACATCTATCAATATAGGAGAAAACAGAGTGAAACCTAAAAATTCAAACTGTTACTGGAAATGAAGGCTTCAACATAGAAGAACGAAATTTGGGGAACCAAGTCGCCTACGTGTACTGATCATTACCTGAAAGTATCATCCAGTTTGGGTGAAAAAATATTTGCTGAGATTTCTGGAGATTCGTAACTTTTGGAAGCTTGGCAACCTTTTTCCATGAAAGTGTTTCTCGCCAGTCACTGCTTAGGGCTACATCAAGAGGAAACAGAATATAGAGATAGAACGTGAAACTACTTTACTTTGTCAAGTTTCATGAAGCTAGCACAAACCGTGTTGGATTTAGAGTTCCAAATACATGTATCAATGTAGGAGAAAACAGAGTGAAACCTAAAAATTCAAACTGTTACTGCAAATGAACGCTTCAACATAGAAGAACGAAATTTGGGGAACCAAGTCGCCTTCGTGTACTGATCATTACCTGAAAGTATCATCCAGTTTGGGTGAAAAAATATTTGCTGAGATTTCTGGAGATTCGTAACTTTTGGAAGCTTGGCAACCTTTTTCCATGAAAGTGTTTCTCACCAGTCACTGCTTAGGGCTACATCAAGAGGAAACAGAATATAGAGATAGAACGTGAAACTACTTTACTGTGTCAAGTTTCATGAAGCTAGCACAAACCGTGTTGGATTTAGAGTTCCAAATACATCTATCAATATAGGAGAAAACAGAGTGAAACCTAAAAATTCAAAGTGTTACTGGAAATGAACGCTTCAACATAGAAGAACGACATTTGGGGAACCAAGTCGCCTTCATTTACTGATCATTACCTGAAAGTATCATCCAGTTTGGGTGAAAAAATATTTGCTGAGATTTCTGGAGATTCGTAATTTTTGGAAGCTTGGCAACCCCTCTCCATGAAAGTGGTTCTCGCCAGTCACTGCTTAGGGCTACAGCAAGAGGAAACAAAACATAGAGATAGAACGTGAAACTACTTTACTGTATCAAGATTCAAGAAGCTAGCACAAACCGTGTTGGATTTAGAGTTCCAAATACATGTATCAATATAGGAGAAAACAGAGTGAAACCTAAAAATTCAAACTGTTACTGGAAATGAACGCTTCAACATAGAAGAACGAACTTTGGGGAACCAAGTCGCCTTAGTGTACTGTTCATTACCTGAAAGTATCATCCAGTTTGGGTGAAAAAATATTTGCTGAGATTTCTGGAGATTCGTAATTTTTGGAAGCTTGGCAACCCCTTTCCATGAAAGTGTTTCTCGCCAGTCACTGCTTAGGGCTACATCAAGAGGAAACAAAACATAGAGATAGAACATGAAACTACTTTACTGTGTCAAGTTTCAAGAAGCTAGCACAAACCGTGTTGGATTTAGAGTTCCAAATACATGTATCAATATAGGAGAAAACAGAGTGAAACCTAAAAATTCAAACTGTTACTGGAAATGAAGGCTTCAACATAGAAGAACGAAATTTGGGGAACCAAGTCACCTTAGTGTACTGATCATTACCTGAAAGTATCATCCAGTTTGGGTGAAAAAATATTTGCTGAGATTTCTGGAGATTCGTAATTTTTGGAAGCTTGGCAAACCCCTTTCCATGAAAGTGTTTTTCGCCAGTCACTGCTTAGGGCTACATCAAGAGGAAACAAAACCTAGAGATAGAACGTGAAACTACTTTACTGTGTCAAGTTTCAAGAAGCTAGCACAAACCGTGTTGGATTTAGAGTTCCAAATACATCTATCAATATAGGAGAAAACAGAGTGAAACCTAAAAATTCAAACTGTTACTGGAAATGAAGGCTTCAACATAGAAGAACGAAATTTGGGGAACCAAGTCGCCTACGTGTACTGATCATTACCTGAAAGTATCATCCAGTTTGGGTGAAAAAATATTTGCTGAGATTTCTGGAGATTCGTAACTTTTGGAAGCTTGGAAACCTTTTTCCATGAAAGTGTTTCTCGCCAGTCACTGCTTAGGGCTACATCAAGAGGAAACAGAATATAGAGATAGAACGTGAAACTACTTTAGTTTGTCAAGTTTCATGAAGCTAGCACAAACCGTGTTGGATTTAGAGTTCCAAATACATGTATCAATGTAGGAGAAAACAGAGTGAAACCTAAAAATTCAAACTGTTAATGCAAATGAACGCTTCAACATAGAAGAACGAAATTTGGGGAACCAAGTCGCCTTAATGTACTGATCATTACCTGAAAGTATCATCCAGTTTGGGTGAAAAAATATTTGGTGAGATTTTTAGAGATTCGTAATTTTTGGAAGCTTGGCAACCCCTCTCCATGAAAGTGGTTCTCGCCAGTCACTGCTTAGGGCTACAGCAAGAGGAAACAAAACATAGAGATAGAACGTGAAACTACTTTACTGTATCTAGTTTCAAGGAGCTAGCACAAACCGTGTTGGATTTAGAGTTCCAAATACATGTATCAATATAGGAGAAAACAGAGTGAAACCTAAAAATTCAAACTGTTACAGGAAATGAACGCTTCAACATAGAAGAATGACATTTGGGGAACCAAGTCGCCTTAGTGTACTGATCATTACCTGAAAGTATCATCCAGTTTGGGTGAAAAAATATTTGCTGAGATTTTTGGAGATTCGTAATTTTTGGAAGCTTGGCAACCCCTCTCCATGAAAGTGGTTCTCGCCAGTCACTGCTTAGGGCTACAGCAAGAGGAAACAAAACATAGAGATAGAACGTGAAACTACTTTACTGTATCAAGTTTCAAGAAGCTAGCACAAACCGTGTTGGATTTAGAGTTCCAAATACATGTATCAATATAGGAGAAAACAGAGTGAAACCTAAAAATTCAAACTGTTACTGGAAATGAACGCTTCAACATAGAAGAACGAAATTTGGGGAACCAAGTCGCCTTAGTGTACTGATCATTACCTGAAAGTATCATCCAGTTTGGGTGAAAAAATATTTACTGAGATTTCTGGAGATTCGTAATTTTTGGAAGCTTGGCAACCCCTTTCCATGAAAGTGTTTCTCGCCAGTCACTGCTTAGGGCTACAGCAAGAGGAAACAAAACATAGAGATAGAACGTGAAACTACTTTACTGTGTCAAGTTTCAAGAAGCTAGCACAAACCGTGTTGGATTTAGAGTTCCAAATACATGTATCAATATAGGAGAAAACAGAGTGAAACCTAAAAATTCAAACTGTTACTGGAAATGAACGCTTCAACATAGAAGAACGAAATTTGAGGAACCAAGTCGCCTTAGTGTACTGATCATTACCTGAAAGTATCATCCAGTTTGGGTGAAAAAATATTTGCTGAGATTTCTGGAGATTCGTAATTTTTGGAAGCTTGGCAACCGCTTTCCAAAAAAGTGTTTCTTGCCAGTCACTGCTTAGGGCTACATCAAGAGGAAACAAAACCTAGAGATAGAACGTGAAACTACTTTACTGTGTCAAGTTTCAAGAAGCTAGCACAAACCGAGTTGGATTTAGAGTTCCAAATACATCTATCAATATAGGAGAAAACAGACTGAAACCTAAAAATTCAAACTGTTACCGGAAATGAACGCTTCAACATAGAAGAATGAAATTTGGGGAACCAAGTCGCCTACGTGTACTGATCATTACCTGAAAGTATCATCCAGTTTGGGTGAAAAAATATTTGCTGAGATTTCTGGAGATTCATAACTTTTGGAAGCTTGGCAACCTTTTTCCATGAAAGTGTTTCTCGCCAGTCACTGCTTAGGGCTACATCAAGAGGAAACAGAATATAGAGATAGAACGTGAAACTACTTTACTTTGTCAAGTTTCATGAAGCTAGCACAAACCGTGTTGGATTTAGAGTTCCAAATACATGTATCAATATAGGAGAAAACAGAGTGAAACCTAAAAATTCAAACTGTTACTGGAAATGAACGCTTCAACATAGAAGAACGACATTTGGGGAACCAAGTCGCCTTAGTGTACTGATCATTACCTGAAAGTATCATCCAGTTTGGGTGAAAAAATATTTGCTGAGATTTCTGGAGATTCGTAATTTTTGGAAGCTTGGCAAACCCTTTCCATGAAAGTGTTTCTCGCCAGTCACTGCTTAGGGCTACATCAAGAGGAAACAAAACAAAGAGATAGAACGTGAAACTACTTTATTGTGTCAAGTTTCAAGAAGCTAGCACAAACCGTGTTGGATTTAGAGTTCCAAATACATGTATCAATATAGGAGAAAACAGAGTGAAACCTAAAAATTCAAACTGTTACTGCAAATGAACGCTTCAACATAGAAAAACGAAATTTGGGGAACCAAGTCGCCTTAGTGTACTGATCATTACCTGAAAGTATCATCCAGTTTGGGTGAAAAAATATTTGCTGAGATTTCTGGAGATTCGTAATTTTTGGAAGCTTGGCAACCCCTCTCCATGAAAGTGGTTCTCGCCAGTCACTGCTTAGGGCTACATCAAGAGGAAACAAAACATAGAGATAGAACGTGAAACTACTTTACTGTGTCAAGTTTCAAGAAGCTAGCACAAACCGTGTTGGATTTAGAGTTCCAAATACATGTATCAATATAGGAGAAAACAGAGTGAAACCTAAAAATTCAAACTGTTACAGGAAATGAACGCTTCAACATAGAAGAACGACATTTGGGGAACCAAGTCGCCTTCGTGTACTGATCATTACCTGAAAGTATCATCCAGTTTGGGTGAAAAAATATTTGCTGAGATTTCTGGAGATTCGTAATTTTTGGAAGCTTGGCAACCCCTTTCCATGAAAGTGTTTCTCGCCAGTCACTGCTTAGGGCTACATCAAGAGGAAACAAAACATAGAGATAGAACTTGAAACTACTTTACTCTGTCAAGTTTCAAGAAGCTAGCACAAACCGTGTTGGATTTAGAGTTCTAAATACATGTATCAATATAGGAGAAAACAGAGTGAAACCTAAAAATTCAAACTGTTACTGGAAATGAACGCTTCAACATAGAAGAACGAAATTTGGGGAACCAAGTCGCCTTAGTGTACTGATCATTACCTGAAAGTATCATCCAGTTTGGGTGAAAAAATATTTGCTGAGATTTTTGGAGATTCGAAACTTTTGGAAGATTGGCAACCTTTTTCCATGAAAGTGTTTCTCACCAGTCACTGCTTAGGGCTACATCAAGAGGAAACAGAATATAGAGATAGAACGTGAAACTACTTTACTTTGTCAAGTTTCATGAAGCTAGCACAAACCGTGTTGGATTTAGAGTTCCAAATACATCTATCAATATAGGAGAAAACAGAGTGAAACCTAAAAATTCAAACAGTTACAGGAAATGAACGCTTCAACATAGAAGAATGACATTTGGGGAACCAAGTCGCCTTAGTGTACTGATCATTACCTGAAAGTATCATCCAGTTTGGGTGAAAAAATATTTGCTGAGATTTTTGGAGATTCGTAATTTTTGGAAGCTTGGCAACCCCTCTCCATGAAAGTGGTTCTCGCCAGTCACTGCTTAGGGCTACAGCAAGAGGAAACAAAACATAGAGATAGAACGTGAAACTACTTTACTGTATCAAGTTTCAAGAAGCTAGCACAAACCGTGTTGGATTTAGAGTTCCAAATACATGTATCAATATAGGAGAAAACAGAGTGAAACCTAAAAATTCAAACTGTTACTGGAAATGAACGCTTCAACATAGAAGAACGAAATTTGGGGAACCAAGTCGCCTTAGTGTACTGATCATTACCTGAAAGTATCATCCAGTTTGGGTGAAAAAATATTTGCTGAGATTTCTGGAGATTCGTAACTTTTGGAAGCTTGGCAACCCCTTTCCATGAAAGTGTTTCTCGCCAGTCACTGCTTAGGGCTACACCAAGAGGAAACAGAATATAGAGATAGAACGTGAAACTACTTTACTGTGTCAAGTTTCAAGAAGCTAGCACAAACCGTGTTGGATTTAGAGTTCCAAATACATCTATCAATATAGGAGAAAACAGAGTGAAACCTAAAAATTCAAACTGTTACCGGAAATGAACGCTTCAACATAGAAGAATGAAATTTGGGGAACCAAGTCGCCTTAGTGTACTGATCATTACCTGAAAGTATCATCCAGTTTGGGTGAAAAAATATTTGCTGAGATTTTTGGAGATTCGTAACTTTTGGAAGCTTGGCAACCTTTTTCTATGAAAGTGTTTCTCACCAGTCACTGCTTAGGGCTACATCAAGAGGAAACAGAATATAGAGATAGAACGTGAAACTACTTTACTTTGTCAAGTTTCATGAAGCTAGCACAAACCGTGTTGGATTTAGAGTTCTAAATACATCTATCAATATAGGAGAAAACAGAGTGAAACCTAAAAATTCAAAGTGTTACAGGAAATGAACGCTTCAACATAGAAGAACGACATTTGGGGAACCAAGTCGCCTTCGTGTACTGATCATTACCTGAAAGTATCATCCTGTTTGGGTGAAAAAATATTTGCTGAGATTTCTGGAGATTCGTAATTTTTGGAAGCTTGGCAACCCCTCTCAATGAAAGTGGTTCTCGCCAGTCACTGCTTAGGGCTACAGCAAGAGGAAACAAAACATAGAGATAGAACGTGAAACTACTTTACTGTATCAAGTTTCAAGAAGTTAGCACAAACCATGTTGGATTTAGAGTTCCAAATACATGTATCAATATAGGAGAAAACAGAGTGAAACCTAAAAATTCAAACAGTTACAGGAAATGAACGCTTCAACATAGAAGAATGACATTTGGGGAACCAAGTCGCCTTAGTGTACTGATCATTACCTGAAAGTATCATCCAGTTTGGGTGAAAAAATATTTGCTGAGATTTCTGGAGATTCGTAATTTTTGGAAGCTTGGCAACCCCTTTCCATGAAAGTGTTTCTCGCCAGTCACTGTTTAGGGCTACATCAAGAGGAAACAAAACATAGAGATAGAACGTGAAACTACTTTACTGTGTCAAGTTTCAAGAAGCTAGCACAAACCGTGTTGGATTTAGAGTTCCAAATACATGTATCAATATAGGAGAAAACAGAGTGAAACCTAAAAATTCAAACTGTTACAGGAAATGAACGCTTCAAAATAGAAGAATGACATTTTTGGAACCACGTCGCCTTAGTGTACTGATCATTACCTGAAAGTATCATCCAGTTTGGGTGAAAAAATATTTGCTGAGATTTCTGGAGATTCGTAATTTTTGGAAGCTTGGCAACCCCTTTCCATGAAAATGTTTCTCGCCAGTCACTGCTTAGGGCTACATCAAGAGGAAACAAAACATAGAGATAGAACGTGAAACTACTTTACTGTATCAAGTTTCAAGAAGCTAGCACAAACCGTGTTGGATTTAGAGTTCCAAATACATGTATCAATATAGGAGAAAACAGAGTGAAACCTAAAAATTCAAACTGTTACTGGAAATGAACGCTTCAACATAGAAGAATGAAATTTGGGGAACCAAGTCGCCTTAGTGTACTGATCATTACCTGAAAGTATCATCCAGTTTGGGTGAAAAAATATTTACTGAGATTTCTGGAGATTCGTAATTTTTGGAAGCTTGGCAACCCCTTTCCATGAAAGTGTTTCTCGCCAGTCACTGCTTAGGGCTACAGCAAGAGGAAACAAAACATAGAGATAGAACGTGAAACTACTTTACTGTGTCAAGTTTCAAGAAGCTAGCACAAACCGTGTTGGATTTAGAGTTCCAAATACATGTATCAATATAGGAGAAAACAGAGTGAAACCTAAAAATTCAAACTGTTACTGGAAATGAACGCTTCAACATAGAAGAACGAAATTTGGGGAACCAAGTCGCCTTAGTGTACTGATCATTACCTGAAAGTATCATCCAGTTTGGGTGAAAAAATATTTGCTGAGATTTCTGGAGATTCGTAATTTTTGGAAGTTTGGCAACCGCTTTCCATAAAAGTGTTTCTTGCCAGTCACTGCTTAGGGCTACATCAAGAGGAAACAAAACCTAGAGATAGAATGTGAAACTACTTTACTGTGTCAAGTTTCAAGAAGCTAGCACAAACCGAGTTGGATTTAGAGTTCCAAATACATCTATCAATATAGGAGAAAACAGACTGAAACCTAAAAATTCAAACTGTTACCGGAAATGAACGCTTCAACATAGAAGAATGAAATTTGGGGAACCAAGTCGCCTATGTGTACTGATCATTACCTGAAAGTATCATCCAGTTTGGGTGAAAAAGTATTTGCTGAGATTTCTGGAGATTCGTAATTTTTGGAAGCTTGGCAACCCCTCTCCATGAAAGTGGTTCTCCCCAGTCACTGCTTAGGGCTACAGCAAGAGGAAACAAAACATAGAGATAGAACGTGAAACTACCTTACTGTATCAAGTTTCAAGAAGCTAGCACAGACCGTGTTGGATTTAGAGTTCCAAATACATGTATCAATATAGGAGAAAACAGAGTGAAACCTAAAAATTCAAACTCTTACTGGAAATGAACGCTTCAACATAGAAAAACGACATTTGGGGAACCAAGTCGCCTTAGTGTACTGATCATTACCTGAAAGTATAATCCAGTTTGGGTGAAAAAATATTTGCTGAGATTTTTGGAGATTCGTAACTTTTGGAAGCTTGGCAACCTTTTTCTATGAAAGTGTTTCTCACCAGTCACTGCTTAGGGCTACATCAAGAGGAAACAGAATATAGAGATAGAACGTGAAACTACTTTACTTTGTCAAGTTTCATGAAGCTAGCACAAACCGTGTTGGATTTAGAGTTCTAAATACATCTATCAATATAGGAGAAAACAGAGTGAAACCTAAAAATTCAAAGTGTTACAGGAAATGAACGCTTCAACATAGAAGAACGACATTTGGGGAACCAAGTCGCCTTCGTGTACTGATCATTACCTGAAAGTATCATCCTGTTTGGGTGAAAAAATATTTGCTGAGATTTCTGGAGATTCGTAATTTTTGGAAGCTTGGCAACCCCTCTCAATGAAAGTGGTTCTCGCCAGTCACTGCTTAGGGCTACAGCAAGAGGAAACAAAACATAGAGATAGAACGTGAAACTACTTTACTGTATCAAGTTTCAAGAAGTTAGCACAAACCATGTTGGATTTAGAGTTCCAAATACATGTATCAATATAGGAGAAAACAGAGTGAAACCTAAAAATTCAAACTGTTACTGGAAATGAACGCTTCAACATAGAAGAATGAAATTTGGGGAACCAAGTCGCCTTAGTGTACTGATCATTACCTGAAAGTATCATCCAGTTTGGGTGAAAAAATATTTACTGAGATTTCTGGAGATTCGTAATTTTTGGAAGCTTGGCAACCCCTTTCCATGAAAGTGTTTCTCGCCAGTCACTGCTTAGGGCTACAGCAAGAGGAAACAAAACATAGAGATAGAACGTGAAACTACTTTACTGTGTCAAGTTTCAAGAAGCTAGCACAAACCGTGTTGGATTTAGAGTTCCAAATACATGTATCAATATAGGAGAAAACAGAGTGAAACCTAAAAATTCAAACTGTTACTGGAAATGAACGCTTCAACATAGAAGAACGAAATTTGGGGAACCAAGTCGCCTTAGTGTACTGATCATTACCTGAAAGTATCATCCAGTTTGGGTGAAAAAATATTTGCTGAGATTTCTGGAGATTCGTAATTTTTGGAAGTTTGGCAACCGCTTTCCATAAAAGTGTTTCTTGCCAGTCACTGCTTAGGGCTACATCAAGAGGAAACAAAACCTAGAGATAGAATGTGAAACTACTTTACTGTGTCAAGTTTCAAGAAGCTAGCACAAACCGAGTTGGATTTAGAGTTCCAAATACATCTATCAATATAGGAGAAAACAGACTGAAACCTAAAAATTCAAACTGTTACCGGAAATGAACGCTTCAACATAGAAGAATGAAATTTGGGGAACCAAGTCGCCTATGTGTACTGATCATTACCTGAAAGTATCATCCAGTTTGGGTGAAAAAGTATTTGCTGAGATTTCTGGAGATTCGTAATTTTTGGAAGCTTGGCAACCCCTCTCCATGAAAGTGGTTCTCCCCAGTCACTGCTTAGGGCTACAGCAAGAGGAAACAAAACATAGAGATAGAACGTGAAACTACCTTACTGTATCAAGTTTCAAGAAGCTAGCACAGACCGTGTTGGATTTAGAGTTCCAAATACATGTATCAATATAGGAGAAAACAGAGTGAAACCTAAAAATTCAAACTCTTACTGGAAATGAACGCTTCAACATAGAAAAACGACATTTGGGGAACCAAGTCGCCTTAGTGTACTGATCATTACCTGAAAGTATAATCCAGTTTGGGTGAAAAAATATTTGCTGAGATTTTTGGAGATTCGTAACTTTTGGAAGCTTGGCAACCTTTTTCTATGAAAGTGTTTCTCACCAGTCACTGCTTAGGGCTACATCAAGAGGAAACAGAATATAGAGATAGAACGTGAAACTACTTTACTTTGTCAAGTTTCATGAAGCTAGCACAAACCGTGTTGGATTTAGAGTTCTAAATACATCTATCAATATAGGAGAAAACAGAGTGAAACCTAAAAATTCAAAGTGTTACAGGAAATGAACGCTTCAACATAGAAGAACGACATTTGGGGAACCAAGTCGCCTTCGTGTACTGATCATTACCTGAAAGTATCATCCTGTTTGGGTGAAAAAATATTTGCTGAGATTTCTGGAGATTCGTAATTTTTGGAAGCTTGGCAACCCCTCTCAATGAAAGTGGTTCTCGCCAGTCACTGCTTAGGGCTACAGCAAGAGGAAACAAAACATAGAGATAGAACGTGAAACTACTTTACTGTATCAAGTTTCAAGAAGTTAGCACAAACCATGTTGGATTTAGAGTTCCAAATACATGTATCAATATAGGAGAAAACAGAGTGAAACCTAAAAATTCAAACAGTTACAGGAAATGAACGCTTCAACATAGAAGAATGACATTTGGGGAACCAAGTCGCCTTAGTGTACTGATCATTACCTGAAAGTATCATCCAGTTTGGGTGAAAAAATATTTGCTGAGATTTCTGGAGATTCGTAATTTTTGGAAGCTTGGCAACCCCTTTCCATGAAAGTGTTTCTCGCCAGTCACTGTTTAGGGCTACATCAAGAGGAAACAAAACATAGAGATAGAACGTGAAACTACTTTACTGTGTCAAGTTTCAAGAAGCTAGCACAAACCGTGTTGGATTTAGAGTTCCAAATACATGTATCAATATAGGAGAAAACAGAGTGAAACCTAAAAATTCAAACTGTTACAGGAAATGAACGCTTCAAAATAGAAGAATGACATTTTTGGAACCACGTCGCCTTAGTGTACTGATCATTACCTGAAAGTATCATCCAGTTTGGGTGAAAAAATATTTGCTGAGATTTCTGGAGATTCGTAATTTTTGGAAGCTTGGCAACCCCTTTCCATGAAAATGTTTCTCGCCAGTCACTGCTTAGGGCTACATCAAGAGGAAACAAAACATAGAGATAGAACGTGAAACTACTTTACTGTATCAAGTTTCAAGAAGCTAGCACAAACCGTGTTGGATTTAGAGTTCCAAATACATGTATCAATATAGGAGAAAACAGAGTGAAACCTAAAAATTCAAACTGTTACTGGAAATGAACGCTTCAACATAGAAGAATGAAATTTGGGGAACCAAGTCGCCTTAGTGTACTGATCATTACCTGAAAGTATCATCCAGTTTGGGTGAAAAAATATTTACTGAGATTTCTGGAGATTCGTAATTTTTGGAAGCTTGGCAACCCCTTTCCATGAAAGTGTTTCTCGCCAGTCACTGCTTAGGGCTACAGCAAGAGGAAACAAAACATAGAGATAGAACGTGAAACTACTTTACTGTGTCAAGTTTCAAGAAGCTAGCACAAACCGTGTTGGATTTAGAGTTCCAAATACATGTATCAATATAGGAGAAAACAGAGTGAAACCTAAAAATTCAAACTGTTACTGGAAATGAACGCTTCAACATAGAAGAACGAAATTTGGGGAACCAAGTCGCCTTAGTGTACTGATCATTACCTGAAAGTATCATCCAGTTTGGGTGAAAAAATATTTGCTGAGATTTCTGGAGATTCGTAATTTTTGGAAGTTTGGCAACCGCTTTCCATAAAAGTGTTTCTTGCCAGTCACTGCTTAGGGCTACATCAAGAGGAAACAAAACCTAGAGATAGAATGTGAAACTACTTTACTGTGTCAAGTTTCAAGAAGCTAGCACAAACCGAGTTGGATTTAGAGTTCCAAATACATCTATCAATATAGGAGAAAACAGACTGAAACCTAAAAATTCAAACTGTTACCGGAAATGAACGCTTCAACATAGAAGAATGAAATTTGGGGAACCAAGTCGCCTATGTGTACTGATCATTACCTGAAAGTATCATCCAGTTTGGGTGAAAAAGTATTTGCTGAGATTTCTGGAGATTCGTAATTTTTGGAAGCTTGGCAACCCCTCTCCATGAAAGTGGTTCTCCCCAGTCACTGCTTAGGGCTACAGCAAGAGGAAACAAAACATAGAGATAGAACGTGAAACTACCTTACTGTATCAAGTTTCAAGAAGCTAGCACAGACCGTGTTGGATTTAGAGTTCCAAATACATGTATCAATATAGGAGAAAACAGAGTGAAACCTAAAAATTCAAACTCTTACTGGAAATGAACGCTTCAACATAGAAAAACGACATTTGGGGAACCAAGTCGCCTTAGTGTACTGATCATTACCTGAAAGTATAATCCAGTTTGGGTGAAAAAATATTTGCTGAGATTTCTGGAGATTCGTAATTTTTGGAAGCTTGGCAACCCCTCTCCATGAAAGTGGTTCTCGCCAGTCACTGCTTAGGGCTACAGCAATGGAAACAAAACATAGAGATAGAACGTGAAACTACTTTACTGTGTCAAGTTTCAAGAAGCTAGCACAAACCGTGTTGGATTTAGAGTTCCAAATACATCTATCAATATAGGAGAAAACAGAGTGAAACCTAAAAATTCAAAGTGTTACAGGAAATGAACGCTTCAACATAGAAGAACGACATTTGGGGAACCAAGTCGCCTTTGTGTACTGATCATTACCTGAAAGTATCATCCAGTTTGGGTGAAAAAATATTTGCTGAGATTTCTGGAGATTCGTAATTTTTGGAAGCTTGGCAACCCCTCTCCATGAAAGTGGTTCTCGCCAGTCACTGCTTAGGGCTACAGCAAGAGGAAACAAAACATAGAGATAGAACGTGAAACTACTTTACTGTATCAAGTTTCAAGAAGCTAGCAGAAACCGTGTTGGATTTAGAGTTCCAAATACATGTATCAATATAGGAGAAAACAGAGTGAAACCTAAAAATTCAAACTGTTACAGGAAATGAACGCTTCAACATAGAAGAACGACATTTGGGGAACCAAGTCGCCTTAGTGTACTGATCATTACCTGAAAGTATCATCCAGTTTGGGTGAAAAAATATTTGCTGAGATTTCTGGAGATTCGTAATTTTTGGAAGCTTGGCAACCCCTTTCCATGAAAGTGTTTCTCGCCAGTCACTGCTTAGGGCTACATCAAGAGGAAACAAAACATAGAGATACAACGTGAAACTAATTTACTGTGTCAAGTTTCAAGAAGCTAGCACAAACCGTGTTGGATTTAGAGTTCCAAATACATGTATCAATATAGGAGAAAACAGAGTGAAACCTAAAAATTCAAACTGTTACTGGAAATGAACGCTTCAACATAGAAGAACGAACTTTGGAAAACCAAGTCGACTTAGTGTACAGATCATTACCTGAAAGTATCATCCAGTTTGGGTGAAAAAATTTTGCTGAGATTTCTGGAGATTCGTAATTTTTGGAAGCTTGGCAACCCCTCTCCATGAAAGTGGTTCTCGCCAGTCACTGCTTAGGGCTACAGCAAGAGGAAACAAAACATAGAGATAGAACGTGAAACTACTTTACTGTGTCAAGTTTCAAGAAGCTAGCACAAACCGTGTTGGATTTAGAGTTCCAAATACATGTATCAATATAGGAGAAAACAGAGTGAAACCTAAAAATTCAAACTGTTACAGGAAATGAACGCTTCAACATAGAAGAACGACATTTGGGGAACCAAGTCGCCTTAGTGTACTGATCATTCATTACCTGAAAATATCATCCAGTTTGGGTGAAAAAATATTTGCTGAGATTTCTGGAGATTCGTAATTTTTGGAAGCTTGGCAACCCCTTTCCATGAAAGTGTTTCTCGCCAGTCACTGCTTAGGGCTACATCAAGAGGAAACAAAACATAGAGATAGAACGTGAAACTACTTTACTGTGTCAAGTTTCAAGAAGCTAGCACAAACCGTGTTGGATTTAGAGTTCCAAATACATGTATCAATATAGGAGAAAACAGAGTGAAACCTAAAAATTCAAACTGTTACAGGAAATGAACGCTTCAACATAGAAGAACGACATTTGGGGAACCAAGTCGCCTTCGTGTACTGATCATTACCTGAAAGTATCATCCAGTTTGGGTGAAAAAATATTTGCTGAGATTTCTGGAGATTCGTAATTTTTGGAAGCTTGGCAACCCCTTTCCATGAAAGTGTTTCTCGCCAGTCACTGCTTAGGGCTACATCAAGAGGAAACAAAACATAGAGATAGAACGTGAAACTACTTTACTGTGTCAAGTTTCAAGAAGCTAGCACAAACCGTGTTGGATTTAGAGTTCCAAATACATGTATCAATATAGGAGAAAACAGAGTGAAACCTAAAAATTCAAACTCTTACTGGAGATGAACGCTTCAACATAGAAGAACGAACTTTGGGGAACCAAGTCGCGTTAGTGTACTGATCATTACCTGAAAGTATCATCCAGTTTGGGTGAAAAAATATTTGCTGAGATTTCTGGAGATTCGTAATTTTTGGAAGCTTGGCAACCCCTCTCCATGAAAGTGGTTCTCGCCAGTCACTGCTTAGGGCTACAGCAATGGAAACAAAACATAGAGATAGAACGTGAAACTACTTTACTGTGTCAAGTTTCAAGAAGCTAGCACAAACCGTGTTGGATTTAGAGTTCCAAATACATGTATCAATATAGGAGAAAACAGAGTGAAACCTAAAAATTCAAACTGTTACAGGAAATGAACGCTTCAACATAGAAGAACGACATTTGGGGAACCAAGTCGCCTTAGTGTACTGATCATTACCTGAAAGTATCATCCAGTTTGGGTGAAAAAATATATGCTGAGATTTCTGGAGATTCGTAATTTTTGGAAGCTTGGCAACCCCTCTCCATGAAAGTGGTCCTCGCCAGTCACTGCTTAGGGCTACAGCAAGAGGAAACAAAACATTGAGATAGAACGTGAAACTACTTTACTGTATCAAGTTTCAAGAAGCTAGCACAAACCGTGTTGGATTTAGAGTTCCAAATACATGTATCAATATAGGAGAAAACAGAGTGAAACCTAAAAATTCAAACTGTTACTGGAAATGATCGCTTCAACATAGAAGAACGAACTTTGGGGATCCAAGTCGCCTTATTGTACTGATCATTACCTGAAAGTATCATCCAGTTTGGGTGAAAAAATATTTGCTGAGATTTCTGGAGATTCGTAATTTTTGGAAGCTTGGCAACCCCTTTCCATGAAAGTGTTTCTCGCCAGTCACTGCTTAGGGCTACATCAAGAGGAAACAAAACATAGAGATAGAACGTGAAACTACTTTACTGTGTCAAGTTTCAAGAAGCTAGCACAAACCGTGTTGGATTTAGAGTTCCAAATACATGTATCAATATAGGAGAAAACAGAGTGAAACCTAAAAATTCAAACTGTTACAGGAAATGAACGCTTCAACATAGAAGAACGACATTTGGGGAACCAAGTCGCCTTAGTGTACTGATCATTACCTGAAAGTATCATCCAGTTTGGGTGAAAAAATATTTGCTGAGATTCCTGGAGATTCGTAATTTTTGGAAGCTTGGCAACCCCTTTCCATGAAAGTGTATCTCGCCAGTCACTGCTTAGGGCTACATCAAGAGGAAACAAAACATAGAGATAGAACGTGAAACTACTTTATTGTGTCAAGTTTCAAGAAGCTAGCACAAACCGTGTTGGATTTAGAGTTCCAACTACATGTATCAATATAGGAGAAAACAGAGTGAAACCTAAAAATTCAAACTGTTACAGGAAATGAACGCTTCAATATAGAAGAACGACATTTGGGGAACCAAGTCGCCTTAGTGTACTGATCATTACCTGAAAGTATCATCCAGTTTGGGTGAAAAAATATTTGCTGAGATTTCTGGAGATTCGTAATTTTTGGAAGCTTGGCAACCCCTTTCCATGAAAGTGTTTCTCGCCAGTCACTGCTTAGGGCTACAGCAAGAGGAAACAAAACATTGAGATAGAACGTGAAACTACTTTACTGTGTCAAGTTTCAAGAAGCTAGCACAAACCGTGTTGGATTTGGAGTTCCAAATACATCTATCAATATAGGAGAAAACAGAGTGAAACCTAAAAATTCAAACTGTTACTGGAAATGAACGCTTCAACATAGAAGAACGAAATTTGGGGAACCAAGTCGCCTACGTGTACTGATCATTACCTGAAAGTATCATCCAGTTTGGGTGAAAAAATATTTGCTGAGATTTCTGGAGATTCGTAATTTTTGGAAGCTTGGCAACCCCTCTCCATGAAAGTGGTTCTCGCCAGTCACTGCTTAGGGCTACAGCAAGAGGAAACAAAACATAGAGATAGAACGTGAAACTACTTTACTGTGTCAAGTTTCAAGAAGCTAGCACAAACCGTGTTGGATTTAGAGTTCCAAATACATGTATCAATATAGGAGAAAACACAGTGAAACCTAAAAATTCAAACTGTTACTGGAAATGAACGCTTCAACATAGAAGAACGAAATTTGGGGAACCAAGTCGCCTTAGTGTACTGATCATTACCTGAAAGTATCATCCAGTTTGGGTGAATAAATATTTGCTGAGATTTCTGGAGATTCGTAATTTTTGGAAGCTTGGCAACCCCTCTCCATGAAAGTGGTTCTCGCCAGTCACTGCTTAGGGCTACAGCAAGAGGAAACAAAACATAGAGATAGAACGTGAAACTACTTTACTGTGTCAAGTTTCAAGAAGCTAGCACAAACTGTGTTGGATTTAGAGTTCCAAATACATGTATCAATATAGGAGAAAACAGAGTGAAACCTAAAAATTCAAACTGTTACGGGAAATGAACGCTTCAACACAGAAGAACGACCTTTGGGGAACCAAGTCGCCTTAGTGTACTGATCATTACCTGAAAGTATCATCCAGTTTGGGTGAAAAAATATTTGCTGAGATTTCTGGAGATTCGTAATTTTTGGAAGCTTGGCAACCCCTTTCCATGAAAGTGTTTCTCGCCAGTCACTGCTTAGGGCTACATCAAGAGGAAACAAAACATCGAGATAGAACGTGAAACTACTTTACTGTGTCAAGTTTCAAGAAGCTAGCACAAACCGTGTTGGATTTAGAGTTCCAAATACATGTATCAATATAGGAGAATACAGAGTGAAACCTAAAAATTCAAACTGTTACTGGAAATGAACGCTTCAACATAGAAGAACGAACTTTGGAAAACCAAGTCGCCTTAGTGTACTGATCATTACCTGAAAGTATCATCCAGTTTGGGTGAAAAAATATTTGCTGAGATTTCTGGAGATTCGTAATTTTTGGAAGCTTGGCAACCCCTCTCCATGAAAGTGGTTCTCACCAGTCACTGCTTAGGGCTACAGCAAGAGGAAACAAAACATAGAGATAGAACGTGAAACTACTTTACTGTGTCAAGTTTCAAGAAGCTAGCACAAACCGTGTTGGATTTAGAGTTCCAAATACATGTATCAATATAGGAGAAAACAGAGTGAAACCTAAAAATTCAAACTGTTACAGGAAATGTACGCTTCAACATAGAAGAACGATATTTGGGGAACCAAGTCGCCTTAGTGTACTGATCATTACCTGAAAGTATCATCCAGTTTTGGTGAAAAAATATTTGCTGAGATTTCTTGAGATTCGTAACTTTTGGAAGCTTGGCAACCTTTTTCCATGAAAGTGTTTCTCACCAGTCACTGCTTAGGGCTACATCAAGAGGAAACAGAATATAGAGATAGAACGTGAAACTACTTTACTTTGTCAAGTTTCATGAAGCTAGCACAAACCGTGTTGGATTTAGAGTTCCAAATACATCTATCAATATAGGAGAAAACAGAGTGAAACCTAAAAATTCAAAGTGTTACTGGAAATGAACGCTTCAACATAGAAGAACGACATTTGGGGAACCAAGTCGCCTTCGTGTACTGATCATTACCTGAAAGTATCATCCAGTTTGGGTGAAAAAATATTTGCTGAGATTTCTGGAGATTCGTAATTTTTGGAAGCTTGGCAACCCCTCTCCATGAAAGTGGTTCTCGCCAGTCACTGCTTAGGGCTACAGCAAGAGGAAACAAAACATAGAGATAGAACGTGAAACTACTTTACTGTATCAAGTTTCAAGAAGCTAGCACAAACCGTGTTGGATTTAGAGTTCCAAATACATGTATCAATATAGGAGAAAACAGAGTGAAACCTAAAAATTCAAACTGTTACAGGAAATGAACGCTTCAACATAGAAGAACGACATTTGGGGAACCAAGTCGCCTTAGTGTACTGATCATTACCTGAAAGTATCATCCAGTTTGGGTGAAAAAATATTTGCTGAGATTTCTGGAGATTCGTAATTTTTGGAAGCTTGGCAACCCCTTTCCATGAAAGTGTTTCTCGCCAGTCACTGCTTAGGGCTACATCAAGAGGAAACAAAACATAGAGATAGAACGTGAAACTACTTTACTGTGTCAAGTTTCAAGAAGCTAGCACAAAAAGTGTTGGATTTAGAGTTCCAAATACATGTATCAATATAGGAGAAAACAGAGTGAAACCTAAAAATTCAAACTGTTACTGGAAATGAATGCTTCAACATAGAAGAACGAAATTTGGGGAACCAAGTCGCCTTAGTGTACTGATCATTACCTGAAAGTATCATCCAGTTTGGGTGAAAAAATATTTGCTGAGATTTCTGGAGATTCGTAATTTTTGGAAGCTTGGCAACCCCTCTCCATGAAAGTGGTTCTCGCCAGTCACTGCTTAGGGCTACATCAAGAGGAAACAAAACATAGAGATACAACGTGAAACTACTTTACTGTGTCAAGTTTCAAGAAGCTAGCACAAACCGTGTTGGATTTAGAGTTCCAAATACATGTATCAATATAGGAGAAAACAGAGTGAAACCTAAAAATTCAAACTGTTACTGCAAATGAACGCTTCAACATAGAAGAACGAACTTTGGGGAACCAAGTCGCCTTAGTGTACTGATCATTACCTGAAAGTATCATCCAGTTTGGGTGAAAAAATATTTGCTGAGATTTCTGGAGATTCGTAATTTTTGGAAGCTTGGCAACCCCTCTCCATGAAAGTGGTTCACGCCAGTCACTGCTTAGGGCTACACCAAGAGGAAACAAAACATAGAGATAGAACGTGAAACTACTTTACTGTGTCAAGTTTCAAGAAGCTAGCACAAACCGTGTTGGATTTAGAGTTCCAAATACATGTATCAATATAGGAGAAAACAGAGTGAAACCTAAAAATTCAAACTGTTACAGGAAATGAACGCTTCAACATAGAAGAACGACATTTGGGGAACCAAGTCGCCTTAGTGTACTGATCATTACCTGAAAGTATCATCCAGTTTGGGTGAAAAAATATTTGCTGAGATTTCTGGAGATTCGTAATTTTTGGAAGCTTGGCAACCCCTTTCCATGAAAGTGTTTCTCGCCAGTCACTGCTTAGGGCTACATCAAGAGGAAACAAAACATAGAGATAGAACTTGAAACTACTTTACTCTGTCAAGTTTCAAGAAGCTAGCACAAACCGTGTTGGATTTAGAGTTCCAAATACATCTATCAATATAGGAGAAAACAGAGTGAAACCTAAAAATTCAAAGTGTTACTGGAAATGAACGCTTCAACATAGAAGAACGACATTTGGGGAACCAAGTCGCCTTCGTGTACTGATCATTACCTGAAAGTATCATCCAGTTTGGGTGAAAAAATATTTGCTGAGATTTTTGGAGATTCGTAACTTTTGGAAGCTTGGCAACCTTTTTCCATGAAAGTGTTTCTCACCAGGCACTGCTTAGGGCTACATCAAGAGGAAACAGAATATAGAGATAGAACGTGAAACTACTTTACTTTGTCAAGTTTCATGAAGCTAGCACAAACCGTGTTGGATTTAGAGTTCCAAATACATCTATCAATATAGGAGAAAACAGAGTGAAACCTAAAAATTCAAACAGTTACAGGAAATGAACGCTTCAACATAGAAGAACGACATTTGGGGAACCAAGTCGCCTTAGTGTACTGATCATTACCTGAAAGTATCATCCAGTTTGGGTGAAAAAATATTTGCTGAGATTTTTGGAGATTCGTAATTTTTGGAAGCTTGGCAACCCCTCTCCATGAAAGTGGTTCTCGCCAGTCACTGCTTAGGGCTACAGCAAGAGGAAACAAAACATAGAGATAGAACGTGAAACTACTTTACTGTGTCAAGTTTCAAGAAGCTAGCACAAACTGTGTTGGATTTAGAGTTCCAAATACATGTATCAATATAGGAGAAAACAGAGTGAAACCTAAAAATTCAAACTGTTACAGGAAATGAACGCTTCAACACAGAAGAACGACCTTTGGGGAACCAAGTCGCCTTAGTGTACTGATCATTACCTGAAAGTATCATCCAGTTTGGGTGAAAAAAATATTTGCTGAGATTTCTGGAGATTCGTAATTTTTGGAAGCTTGGCAACCCCTTTCCATGAAAGTGTTTCTCGCCAGTCACTGCTTAGGGCTACATCAAGAGGAAACAAAACATAGAGATAGAACGTGAAACTACTTTACTGTGTCAAGTTTCAAGAAGCTAGCACAAACCGTGTTGGATTTAGAGTTCCAAATACATGTATCAATATAGGAGAAAACAGAGTGAAACCTAAAAATTCAAACTGTTACTGGAAATGAACGCTTCAACATAGAAGAACGAACTTTGGAAAACCAAGTCACCTTAGTGTACTGATCATTACCTGAAAGTATCATCCAGTTTGGGTGAAAAAATATTTGCTGAGATTTCTGGAGATTCGTAATTTTTGGAAGCTTGGCAACCCCTCTCCATGAAAGTGGTTCTCGCCAGTCACTGCTTAGGGCTACAGCAAGAGGAAACAAAACATAGAGATAGAACGTGAAACTACTTTACTGTGTCAAGTTTCAAGAAGCTAGCACAAACCGTGTTGGATTTAGAGTTCCAAATACATGTATCAATATAGGAGAAAACAGAGTGAAACCTAAAAATTCAAACTGTTACAGGAAATGAACGCTTCAACATAGAAGAACGATATTTGGGGAACCAAGTCGCCTTAGTGTACTGATCATTACCTGAAAGTATCATCCAGTTTGGGTGAAAAAATATTTGCTGAGATTTCTTGAGATTCGTAACTTTTGGAAGCTTGGCAACCTTTTTCATGAAAGTGTTTCTCACCAGTCACTGCTTAGGGCTACATCAAGAGGAAACAGAATATAGAGATAGAACGTGAAACTACTTTACTTTGTCAAGTTTCATGAAGCTAGCACAAACCGTGTTGGATTTAGAGTTCCAAATACATCTATCAATATAGGAGAAAACAGAGTGAAACCTAAAAATTCAAAGTGTTACTGGAAATGAACGCTTCAACATAGAAGAACGACATTTGGGGAACCAAGTCGCCTTCGTGTACTGATCATTACCTGAAAGTATCATCCAGTTTGGGTGAAAAAATATTTGCTGAGATTTCTGGAGATTCGTAATTTTTGGAAGCTTGGCAACCCCTCTCCATGAAAGTGGTTCTCGCCAGTCACTGCTTAGGGCTACAGCAAGAGGAAACAAAACATAGAGATAGAACGTGAAACTACTTTACTGTATCAAGTTTCAAGAAGCTAGCACAAACCGTGTTGGATTTAGAGTTCCAAATACATGTATCAATATAGGAGAAAACAGAGTGAAACCTAAAAATTCAAACTGTTACAGGAAATGAACGCTTCAACATAGAAGAACGACATTTGGGGAACCAAGTCGCCTTAGGGTACTGATCATTACCTGAAAGTATCATCCAGTTTGGGTGAAAAAATATTTGCTGAGATTTCTGGAGATTCGTAATTTTTGGAAGCTTGGCAACCCCTTTCCATGAAAGTGTTTCTCGCCAGTCACTGCTTAGGGCTACATCAAGAGGAAACAAAACATAGAGATAGAACGTGAAACTACTTTACTGTGTCAAGTTTCAAGAAGCTAGCACAAAAAGTGTTGGATTTAGAGTTCCAAATACATGTATCAATATAGGAGAAAACAGAGTGAAACCTAAAAATTCAAACTGTTACTGGAAATGAACGCTTCAACATAGAAGAACGAAATTTGGGGAACCAAGTCGCCTTAGTGTACTGATCATTACCTGAAAGTATCATCCAGTTTGGGTGAAAAAATATTTGCTGAGATTTCTGGAGATTCGTAATTTTTGGAAGATTGGCAACCCCTCTCCATGAAAGTGGTTCTCGCCAGTCACTGCTTAGGGCT
Organism: Spermophilus citellus; assembly: GCF_964194105.1. Classification (NCBI taxonomy): domain Eukaryota; kingdom Metazoa; phylum Chordata; class Mammalia; order Rodentia; family Sciuridae; genus Spermophilus; species Spermophilus citellus. The sequence continues at coordinate 164,343 of NW_027672739.1, read as the reverse complement.
ACATCAAGAGGAAACAAAACATAGAGATAGAACGTGAAACTACTTTACTGTGTCAAGTTTCAAGAAGCTAGCACAAACCGTGTTGGATTTAGAGTTCCAAATACATGTATCAATATAGGAGAAAACAGAGTGAAACCTAAAAATTCAAACTGTTACTGGAAATGAACGCTTCAACATAGAAGAACGAACTTTGGGGAACCAAGTCGCCTTAGTGTACTGATCATTACCTGAAAGTATCATCCAGTTTGGGTGAAAAAATATTTGCTGAGATTTCTGGAGATTCGTAATTTTTGGAAGCTTGGCAACCCCTCTCCATGAAAGTGGTTCACGCCAGTCACTGCTTAGGGCTACACCAAGAGGAAACAAAACATAGAGATAGAACGTGAAACTACTTTACTGTGTCAAGTTTCAAGAAGCTAGCACAAACCGTGTTGGATTTAGAGTTCCAAATACATCTATCAATATAGGAGAAAACAGAGTGAAACCTAAAAATTCAAAGTGTTACCGGAAATGAACGCTTCAACATAGAAGAATGAAATTTGGGGAACCAAGTCGCCTACGTGTACTGGTCATTACCTGAAAGTATCATCCAGTTTGGGTGGAAAAATATTTGCTGAGATTTTTGGAGATTCGTAACTTTTGGAAGCTTGGCAACCTTTTTCCATGAAAGTGTTTCTCACCAGTCACTGCTTAGGGCTACATCAAGAGGAAACAGAATATAGAGATAGAACGTGAAACTACTTTACTTTGTCAAGTTTCATGAAGCTAGCACAAACCGTGTTGGATTTAGAGTTCCAAATACATCTATCAATATAGGAGAAAACAGAGTGAAACCTAAAAATTCAAAGTGTTACAGGAAATGAACGCTTCAACATAGAAGAACGACATTTGGGGAACCAAGTCGCCTTCGTGTACTGATCATTACCTGAAAGTATCATCCTGTTTGGGTGAAAAAATATTTGCTGAGATTTCTGGAGATTCGTAATTTTTGGAAGCTTGGCAACCCCTCTCCATGAAAGTGGTTCTCGCCAGTCACTGCTTAGGGCTACAGCAAGAGGAAACAAAACATAGAGATAGAACGTGAAACTACTTTACTGTATCAAGTTTCAAGATTAGCACAAACCATGTTGGATTTAGAGTTCCAAATACATGTATCAATATAGGAGAAAACAGAGTGAAACCTAAAAATTCAAACAGTTACAGGAAATGAACGCTTCAACATAGAAGAATGACATTTGGGGAACCAAGTCGCCTTAGTGTACTGATCATTACCTGAAAGTATCATCCAGTTTGGGTGAAAAAATATTTGCTGAGATTTCTGGAGATTCGTAATTTTTGGAAGCTTGGCAACCCCTTTCCATGAAAGTGTTTCTCGCCAGTCACTGCTTAGGGCTACATCAAGAGGAAACAAAACATAGAGAGAGAACGTGAAACTACTTTACTGTGTCAAGTTTCAAGAAGCTAGCACAAACCGTGCTGGATTTAGAGTTCCAAATACATGTATCAATATAGGAGAAAACAGAGTGAAACCTAAAAATTCAAACTGTTACAGGAAATGAACGCTTCAACATAGAAGAATGACATTTTTGGAACCAAGTCGCCTTAGTGTACTGATCATTACCTGAAAGTATCATCCAGTTTGGGTGAAAAAATATTTGCTGAGATTTCTGGAGATTCGTAATTTTTGGAAGCTTGGCAACCCCTTTCCATGAAAGTGTTTCTCGCCAGTCACTGCTTAGGGCTACATCAAGAGGAAACAAAACATAGAGATAGAACGTGAAACTACTTTACTGTGTCAAGTTTCAAGAAGCTAGCACAAACCGTGTTGGATTTAGAGTTCCAAATACATGTATCAATATAGGAGAAAACAGAGTGAAACCTAAAAATTCAAACTGTTACTGGAAATGAACGCTTCAACATAGAAGAACGAAATTTGGGGAACCAAGTCGCCTTAGTGTACTGATCATTACCTGAAAGTATCATCCAGTTTGGGTGAAAAAATATTTGCTGAGATTTTTGGAGATTCGTAATTTTTGGAAGCTTGGCAACCCCTCTCCATGAAAGTGTTTCTCGCCAGTCACTTCTTAGGGCTACATCAAGAGGAAACAAAACATAGAGATAGAACGTGAAACTACTTTACTGTGTCAAGTTTCAAGAAGCTAGCACAAACCGTGTTGGATTTAGAGTTCCAAATACATGTATCAATATAGGAGAAAACAGAGTGAAACCTAAAAATTCAAACTGTTACTGGAAATGAACGCTTCAACATAGAAGAACGAAATTTGGGGAACCAAGTCGCCTTAGTGTACTGATCATTACCTGAAAGTATCATCCAGTTTGGGTGAAAAAATATTTGCTGAGATTTCTGGAGATTCGTAATTTTTGGAAGCTTGGCAACCCCTTTCCATGAAAGTGTTTCTCGCCAGTCACTGCTTAGGGCTACAGCAAGAGGAAACAAAACATAGAGATAAAACGTGAAACTACTTTACTGTGTCAAGTTTCAAGAAGCTAGCACAAACCGTGTTGGATTTAGAGTTCCAAATACATGTATCAATATAAGAGAAAACAGAGTGAAACCTAAAAATTCAAACTGTTACTGGAAATGAACGCTTCAACATAGAAGAAGGAAATTTGGGGAACCAAGTCGCCTTAGTGTACTGATCATTACCTGAAAGTATCATCCAGTTTGGGTGAAAAAAAATTTGCTGAGATTTCTGGAGATTCGTAATTTTTGGAAGCTTGGCAACCGCTTTCCATAAAAGTGTTTCTCGCCAGTCACTGCTTAGGGCTACATCAAGAGGAAACAAAACCTAGAGATAGAACGTGAAACTACTTTACTTTGTCAAGTTTCATGAAGCTAGCACAAACCGTGTTGGATTTAGAGTTCCAAATACATCTATCAATATAGGAGAAAACAGAGTGAAACCTAAAAATTCAAAGTGTTACAGGAAATGAACGCTTCAACATAGAAGAACGACATTTGGGGAACCAAGTCGCCTTCGTGTACTGATCATTACCTGAAAGTATCATCCTGTTTGGGTGAAAAAATATTTGCTGAGATTTCTGGAGATTCGTAATTTTTGGAAGCTTGGCAACCCCTCTCCATGAAAGTGGTTCTCGCCAGTCACTGCTTAGGGCTACAGCAAGAGGAAACAAAACAGAGAGATAGAACGTGAAACTACTTTACTGTATCAAGTTTCAAGAAGTTAGCACAAACCATGTTGGATTTAGAGTTCCAAATACATGTATCAATATAGGAGAAAACAGAGTGAAACCTAAAAATTCAAACAGTTACAGGAAATGAACGCTTCAACATAGAAGAATTACATTTGGGGAACCAAGTCGCCTTAGTGTACTGATCATTACCTGAAAGTATCATCCAGTTTGGGTGAAAAAATATTTGCTGAGATTTTTGGAGATTCGTAATTTTTGGAAGCTTGGCAACCCCTCTCCATGAAAGTGGTTCTCGCCAGTCACTGCTTAGGGCTACAGCAAGAGGAAACAAAACATAGAGATAGAACGTGAAACTACTTTACTGTGTCAAGTTTCAAGAAGCTAGCACAAACCGTGTTGGATTTAGAGTTCCAAATACATGTATCAATATAGGAGAAAACAGAGTGAAACCTAAAAATTCAAACTGTTACTGGAAATGAACGCTTCAACATAGAAGAACGACATTTGGGGAACCAAGTCGCCTTAGTGTACTGATCATTACCTGAAAGTATCATCCAGTTTGGGTGAAAAAATATTTGCTGAGATTTCTGGAGATTCGTAATTTTTGGAAGCTTGGCAACCCCTTTCCATGAAAGTGTTTCTCGCCAGTCACTGCTTAGGGCTACATCAAGAGGAAACAAAACATAGAGATAGAACGTGAAACTACTTTATTGTGTCAAGTTTCAAGAAGCTAGCACAAACCGTGTTGGATTTAGAGTTCCAAATACATGTATCAATATAGGAGAAAACAGAGTGAAACCTAAAAATTCAAACTGTTACAGGAAATGAACGCTTCAACATAGAAGAACGACATTTGGGGAACCAAGTCGCCTTAGTGTACTGATCATTACCTGAAAGTATCATCCAGTTTGGGTGAAAAAAATATTTGCTGAGATTTCTGGAGATTCCTAATTTTTGGAAACTTGGCAACCCCTTTCCATGAAAGTGTTTCTCGCCAGTCACTGCTTAGGGCTACATCAAGAGGAAACAAAACATAGAGATAGAACTTGAAACTACTTTACTCTGTCAAGTTTCAAGAAGCTAGCACAAACCGTGTTGGATTTAGAGTTCCAAATACATCTATCAATATAGGAGAAAACAGAGTGAAACCTAAAAATTCAAACTGTTACTGGAAATGAACGCTTCAACATAGAAGAACGACATTTGGGGAACCAACTCGCCTTCGTGTACTGATCATTACCTGAAAGTATCATCCAGTTTGGTTGAAAATATATTTGCTGAGATTTTTAGAGATTCGTAATTTTTGGAAGCTTGGCAACCCCTCTCCATGAAAGTGGTTCTCGCCAGTCACTGCTTAGGGCTACAGCAAGAGGAAACAAAACATAGAGATAGAACGTGAAACTACTTTACTGTATCTAGTTTCAAGAAGCTAGCACAAACCGTGTTGGATTTAGAGTTCCAAATACATGTATCAATATAGGAGAAAACAGAGTGAAACCTAAAAATTCAAACTGTTACAGGAAATGAACGCTTCAACATAGAAGAATGACATTTGGGGAACCAAGTCGCCTTAGTGTACTGATCATTACCTGAAAGTATCATCCAGTTTGGGTGAAAAAATATTTGCTGAGATTTCTGGAGATTCGTAATTTTTGGAAGCTTGGCAACCCCTTTCCATGAAAGTGTTTCTCGCCAGTCACTGCTTAGGGCTACATCAAGAGGAAACAAAACATAGAGATAGAACTTGAAACTACTTTACTCTGTCAAGTTTCAAGAAGCTAGCAAAAACCGTGTTGGATTTAGAGTTCCAAATACATCTATCAATATAGCAGAAAACAGAGTGAAACCTAAAAATTCAAACTGTTACTGGAAATGAACGCTTCAACATAGAAGAACGAAATTTGGGGAACCAAGTCGCCTTAGTGTACTGATCATTACCTGAAAGTATCATCCAGTTTGGGTGAAAAAATATTTGCTGAGATTTTTGGAGATTCGTAACTTTTGGAAGCTTGGCAACCTTTTTCCATGAAAGTGTTTCTCACCAGTCACTGCTTAGGGCTACATCAAGAGGAAACAGAATATAGAGATAGAACGTGAAACTACTTTACTTTGTCAAGTTTCATGAAGCTAGCACAAACCGTGTTGGATTTAGAGTTCCAAATACATCTATCAATATAGGAGAAAACAGAGTGAAACCTAAAAATTCAAACAGTTGCAGGAAATGAACGCTTCAACATAGAAGAATGACATTTGGGGAACCAAGTCGCCTTAGTGTACTGATCATTACCTGAAAGTATCATCCAGTTTGGGTGAAAAAATATTTGCTGAGATTTTTGGAGATTCGTAATTTTTGGAAGCTTGGCAACCCCTCTCCATGAAAGTGGTTCTCGCCAGTCACTGCTTAGGGCTACAGCAAGAGGAAACAAAACATAGAGATAGAACGTGAAACTACTTTACTGTATCAAGTTTCAAGAAGCTAGCACAAACCGTGTTGGATTTAGAGTTCCAAATACATGTATCAATATAGGAGAAAACAGAGTGAAACCTAAAAATTCAAACTGTTACTGGAAATGAACGCTTCAACATAGAAGAACGAAATTTGGGGAACCAAGTCGCCTTAGTGTACTGATCATTACCTGAAAGTATCATCCAGTTTGGGTGAAAAAATATTTGCTGAGATTTCTGGAGATTCGTAATTTTTGGAAGCTTGGCAACCCCTTTCCATGAAAGTGTTTCTCGCCAGTCACTGCTTAGGGCTACAGCAAGAGGAAACAAAACATAGAGATAAAACGTGAAACTACTTTACTGTGTCAAGTTTCAAGAAGCTAGCACAAACCGTGTTGGATTTAGAGTTCCAAATACATGTATCAATATAGGAGAAAACAGAGTGAAACCTAAAAATTCAAACTGTTACTGGAAATGAACGCTTCAACATAGAAGAACGAAATTTGGGGAACCAAGTCGCCTTAGTGTACTGATCATTACCTGAAAGTATCATCCAGTTTGGGTGAAAAAATATTTGCTGAGATTTCTGGAGATTCGTAATTTTTGGAAGCTTGGCAACCGCTTTCCATAAAAGTGTTTCTCGCCAGTCACTGCTTAGGGCTACATCAAGAGGAAACAAAACCTAGAGATAGAACGTGAAACTACTTTACTGTGTCAAGTTTCAAGAAGCTAGCACAAACCGTGTTGGATTTAGAGTTCCAAATACATCTATCAATATAGGAGAAAACAGAGTGAAACCTAAAAATTCAAACTGTTACCGGAAATGAACGCTTCAACATAGAAGAATGAAATTTGGGAACAAAGTCGCCTACGTGTACTGATCATTACCTGAAAGTATCATCCAGTTTGGGTGAAAAAAATATTTGCTGAGATTTTTGGAGATTCGTAACTTTTGGAAGCTTGGCAACCTTTTTCCATGAAAGTGTTTCTCACCAGTCACTGCTTAGGGCTACATCAAGAGGAAACAGAATATAGAGATAGAACGTGAAACTACTTTACTTTGTCAAGTTTCATGAAGCTAGCACAAACCGTGTTGGATTTAGAGTTCCAAATACATCTATCAATATAGGAGAAAACAGAGTGAAACCTAAAAATTCAAAGTGTTACAGGAAATGAACGCTTCAACATAGAAGAACGACATTTGGGGAACCAAGTCGCCTTCGTGTACTGATCATTACCTGAAAGTATCATCCTGTTTGGGTGAAAAAATATTTGCTGAGATTTCTGGAGATTCGTAATTTTTGGAAGCTTGGCAACCCCTCTCCATGAAAGTGGTTCTCGCCAGTCACTGCTTAGGGCTACAGCAAGAGGAAACAAAACATAGAGATAGAACGTGAAACTACTTTACTGTATCAAGTTTCAAGAAGTTAGCACAAACCGTGTTGGATTTAGAGTTCCAAATACATGTATCAATATAGGAGAAAACAGAGTGAAACCTAAAAATTCAAACTGTTACAGGAAATGAACGCTTCAACATAGAAGAATGACATTTTTGGAACCAAGTCGCCTTCGTGTACTGATCATTACCTGAAAGTATCATCCAGTTTGGGTGAAAAAATATTTGCTGAGATTTCTGGAGATTCGTAATTTTTGGAAGCTTGGCAACCCCTTTCCATGAAAGTGTTTCTCGCCAGTCACTGCTTAGGGCTACATCAAGAGGAAACAAAACATAGAGATAGAACGTGAAACTACTTTACTGTGTCAAGTTTCAAGAAGCTAGCACAAACCGTGTTGGATTTAGAGTTCCAAATACATGTATCAATATAGGAGAAAACAGAGTGAAACCTAAAAATTCAAACTGTTACTGGAAATGAACGCTTCAACATAGAAGAACGAAATTTGGGGAACCAAGATGCCTTAGTGTACTGATCATTACCTGAAAGTATCATCCAGTTTGGGTGAAAAAATATTTGCTGAGATTTTTGGAGATTCGTAATTTTTGGAAGCTTGGCAACCCCTCTCCATGAAAGTGGTTCTCGCCAGTCACTGCTTAGGGCTACAGCAAGAGGAAACAAAACATAGAGATAGAACGTGAAACTACTTTACTGTATCAAGTTTCAAGAAGCTAGCACAAACCGTGTTGGATTTAGAGTTCCAAATACATGTATCAATATAGGAGAAAACAGAGTGAAACCTAAAAATTCAAACTGTTACTGGAAATGAACGCTTCAACATAGAAGAACGACATTTGGGGAACCAAGTCGCCTTAGTGTACTGATCATTACCTGAAAGTATCATCCAGTTTGGGTGAAAAAATATTTGCTGAGATTTCTGGAGATTCGTAATTTTTGGAAGCTTGGCAACCGCTTTCCATGAAAGTGTTTCTCGCCAGTCACTGCTTAGGGATACATCAAGAGGAAACAAAACCTAGAGATAGAACGTGAAACTACTTTACTGTGTCAAGTTTCAAGAAGCTAGCACAAACCGTGTTGGATTTAGAGTTCCAAATACATGTATCAGTATAGGAGAAAACAGAGTGAAACCTAAAAATTCAAACTGTTACAGGAAATGAACGCTTCAACATAGAAGAACGACATTTGGGGAACCAAGTCGCCTTAGTGTACTGATCATTACCTGAAAGTATCATCCAGTTTGGGTGAAAAAATATTTCCTGAGATTTCTGGAGATTCGTAACTTTTGGAAGCTTGGCAACCTTTTTCCGTGAAAGTGTTTCTCACCAGTCACTGCTTAGGGCTACATCAAGAGGAAGCAGAATATAGAGATAGAACGTGAAACTACTTTACTTTGTCAAGTTTCATGAAGCTAGCACAAACCGTGTTGGATTTAGAGTTCCAAATACATCTATCAATATAGGAGAAAACAGAGTGAAACCTAAAAATTCAAACAGTTACAGGAAATGAACGCTTCAACATAGAAGAATGACATTTGGGGACCCAAGTCGCCTTAGTGTACTGATCATTACCTGAAAGTATCATCCAGTTTGGGTGAAAAAATATTTGCTGAGATTTTTGGAGATTCGTAATTTTTGGAAGCTTGGCAACCCCTCTCCATGAAAGTGGTTCTCGCCAGTCACTGCTTAGGGCTACAGCAAGAGGAAACAAAACATAGAGATAGAACGTGAAACTACTTTACTGTATCAAGTTTCAAGAAGCTAGCACAAACCGTGTTGGATTTAGAGTTCCAAATACATGTATCAATATAGGAGAAAACAGAGTGAAACCTAAAAATTCAAACTGTTACTGGAAATGAACGCTTCAACATAGAAGAACGAAATTTGGGGAACCAAGTCGCCTTAGTGTACTGATCATTACCTGAAAGTATCATCCAGTTTGGGTGAAAAAATATTTGCTGAGATTTCTGGAGATTCGTAACTTTTGGAAGCTTGGCAACCTTTTTCCATGAAAGTGTTTCTCACCAGTCACTGCTTAGGGCTACATCAAGAGGAAACAGAATATAGAGATAGAACGTGAAACTACTTTACTTTGTCAAGTTTCATGAAGCTAGCACAAACCGTGTTGGATTTAGAGTTCCAAATACATCTATCAATATAGGAGAAAACAGAGTGAAACCTAAAAATTCAAAGTGTTACTGGAAATGAACGCTTCAACATAGAAGAACGACATTTGGGGAACCAAGTCGCCTTCGTGTACTGATCATTACCTGAAAGTATCATCCAGTTTGGGTGAAAAAATATTTGCTGAGATTTCTGGAGATTTGTAATTTTTGGAAGCTTGGCAACCCCTCTCCATGAAAGTGGTCCTCGCCAGTCACTGCTTAGGGCTACAGCAAGAGGAAACAAAACATTGAGATAGAACGTGAAACTACTTTACTGTATCAAGTTTCAAGAAGCTAGCACAAACCGTGTTGGATTTAGAGTTCCAAATACATGTATCAATATAGGAGAAAACAGAGTGAAACCTAAAAATTCAAACTGTTACTGGAAATGAACGCTTCAACATAGAAGAACGAACTTTGGGGATCCAAGTCGCCTTAGAGTACTGATCATTACCTGAAAGTATCATCCAGTTTGGGTGAAAAAATATTTGCTGAGATTTCTGGAGATTCGTAATTTTTGGAAGCTTGGCAACCCCTTCCCATGAAAGTGTTTCTCGCCAGTCACTGCTTAGGGCTACATCAAGAGGAAACAAAACATAGAGATAGAACGTGAAACTACTTTACTGTGTCAAGTTTCAAGAAGCTAGCACAAACCGTGTTGGATTTAGAGTTCCAAATACATGTATCAATATAGGAGAAAACAGAGTGAAACCTAAAAATTCAAACTGTTACAGGAAATGAACGCTTCAACATAGAAGAACGACATTTGGGGAACCAAGTCGCCTTAGTGTACTGATCATTACCTGAAAGTATCATCCAGTTTGGGTGAAAAAATATTTGCTGAGATTCCTGGAGATTCGTAATTTTTGGAAGCTTGGCAACCCCTTTCCATGAAAGTGTATCTCGCCAGTCACTGCTTAGGGCTACATCAAGAGGAAACAAAACATAGAGATAGAACGTGAAACTACTTTATTGTGTCAAGTTTCAAGAAGCTAGCACAAACCGTGTTGGATTTAGAGTTCCAAATACATGTATCAATATAGGAGAAAACAGAGTGAAACCTAAAAATTCAAACTGTTACTGGAAATGAACGCTTCAACATAGAAGAACGAAATTTGGGGAACCAAGTCGCCTTAGTGTACTGATCATTACCTGAAAGTATCATCCAGTTTGGGTGAATAAATATTTGCTGAGATTTCTGGAGATTCGTAATTTTTGGAAGCTTGGCAACCCCTCTCCATGAAAGTGGTTCTCGCCAGTCACTGCTTAGGGCTACAGCAAGAGGAAACAAAACATAGAGAGAGAACGTGAAACTACTTTACTGTGTCAAGTTTCAAGAAGCTAGCACAAACTGTGTTGGATTTAGAGTTCCAAATACATGTATCAATATAGGAGAAAACAGAGTGAAACCTAAAAATTCAAACTGTTACAGGAAATGAACGCTTCAGCACAGAAGAACGACCTTTGGGGAACCAAGTCGCCTTAGTGTACTGATCATTACCTGAAAGTATCATCCAGTTTGGGTGAAAAAATATTTGCTGAGATTTCTGGAGATTCGTAATTTTTGGAAGCTTGGCAACCCCTTTCCATGAAAGTGTTTCTCGCCAGTCACTGCTTAGGGCTACATCAAGAGGAAACAAAACATAGAGATAGAACGTGAAACTACTTTACTGTGTCAAGTTTCAAGAAGCTAGCACAAACCGTGTTGGATTTAGAGTTCCAAATACATGTATCAATATAGGAGAAAACAGAGTGAAACCTAAAAATTCAAACTGTTACTGGAAATGAACGCTTCAACATAGAAGAACGAACTTTGGAAAACCAAGTCGCCTTAGTGTACTGATCATTACCTGAAAGTATCATCCAGTTTGGGTGAAAAAATATTTGCTGAGATTTCTGGAGATTCGTAATTTTTGGAAGCTTGGCAACCCCTCTCCATGAAAGTGGTTCTCGCCAGTCACTGCTTAGGGCTACAGCAAGAGGAAACAAAACATAGAGATAGAACGTGAAACTACTTTACTGTGTCAAGTTTCAAGAAGCTAGCACAAACCGTGTTGGATTTAGAGTTCCAAATACATGTATCAATATAGGAGAAAACAGAGTGAAACCTAAAAATTCAAACTGTTACAGGAAATGAACGCTTCAACATAGAAGAACGACATTTGGGGAACCAAGTCGCCTTAGTGTACTGATCATTACCTGAAAGTATCATCCAGTTTGGGTGAAAAAATATTTGCTGAGATTTCTGGAGATTCGTAATTTTTGGAAGCTTGGCAACCCCTTTCCATGAAAGTGTTTCTCGCCAGTCACTGCTTAGGGCTACATCAAGAGGAAACAAAACATAGAGATAGAACGTGAAACTACTTTACTGTGTCAAGTTTCAAGAAGCTAGCACAAACCGTGTTGGATTTAGAGTTCCAAATACATGTATCAATATAGGAGAAAACAGAGTGAAACCTAAAAATTCAAACTGTTACTGGAAATGAACGCTTCAACATAGAAGAACGAAATTTGGGGAACCAAGTCGCCTTAGTGTACTGATCATTACCTGAAAGTATCATCCAGTTTGGGTGAAAAAATATTTGCTGAGATTTCTGGAGATTCGTAATTTTTGGAAGCTTGGCAACCCCTCTCCATGATAGTGGTTCTCGCCAGTCACTGCTTAGGGCTACATCAAGAGGAAACAAAACATAGAGATACAACGTGAAACTACTTTACTGTGTCAAGTTTCAAGAAGCTAGCACAAACCGTGTTGGATTTAGAGTTCCAAATACATGTATCAATATAGGAGAAAACAGAGTGAAACCTAAAAATTCAAACTGTTACAGGAAATGAACGCTTCAACATAGAAGAACGATATTTGGGGAACCAAGTCGCCTTAGTGTACTGATCATTACCTGAAAGTATCATCCAGTTTGGGTGAAAAAATATTTGCTGAGATTTCTGGAGATTCGTAACTTTTGGAAGCTTGGCAACCTTTTTCCATGAAAGTGTTTCTCGCCAGTCACTGCTTAGGGCTACATCGAGAGGAAACAGAATATAGAGATAGAACGTGAAACTACTTTACTTTGTCAAGTTTCATGAAGCTAGCACAAACCGTGTTGGATTTAGAGTTCCAAATACATCTATCAATATAGGAGAAAACAGAGTGAAACCTAAAAATTCAAACTGTTACAGGAAATGAACGCTTCAACATAGAAGAACGACATTTGGGGAACCAAGTCGTCTTCGTGTACTGATCATTACCTGAAAGTATCATCCAGTTTGGGTGAAAAAATATTTGCTGAGATTTCTGGAGATTCGTAATTTTTGGAAGCTTGGCAACCCCTCTCCATGAAAGTGGTCCTCGCCAGTCACTGCTTAGGGCTACATCAAGAGGAAACAAAACATAGAGATAGAACGTGAAACTACTTTACTGTGTCAAGTTTCAAGAAGCTAGCACAAACCGTGTTGGATTTAGAGTTCCAAATACATGTATCAATATAGGAGAAAACAGAGTGAAACCTAAAAATTCAAACTGTTACTGGAAATGAACGCTTCAACATAGAAGAACGAACTTTGGAAAACCAAGTCGCCTTAGTGTACTGATCATTACCTGAAAGTATCATCCAGTTTGGGTGAAAAAATATTTGCTGAGATTTCTGGAGATTCGTAATTTTTGGAAGCTTGGCAACCCCTCTCCATGAAAGTGGTTCTCGCCAGTCACTGCTTAGGGCTACAGCAAGAGGAAACAAAACATAGAGATAGAACGTGAAACTACTTTACTGTGTCAAGTTTCAAGAAGCTAGCACAAACCGTGTTGGATTTAGAGTTCCAAATACATGTATCAATATAGGAGAAAACAGAGTGAAACCTAAAAATTCAAACTGTTACAGGAAATGAACGCTTCAACATAGAAGAACGACATTTGGGGAACCAAGTCGCCTTAGTGTACTGATCATTACCTGAAAGTATCATCCAGTTTGGGTGAAAAAATATTTGCTGAGATTTCTGGAGATTCGTAATTTTTGGAAGCTTGGCAACCCCTTTCCATGAAAGTGTTTCTCGCCAGTCACTGCTTAGGGCTACATCAAGAGGAAACAAAACATAGAGATAGAACGTGAAACTACTTTACTGTGTCAAGTTTCAAGAAGCTAGCACAAACCGTGTTGGATTTAGAGTTCCAAATACATGTATCAATATAGGAGAAAACAGAGTGAAACCTAAAAATTCAAACTGTTACAGGAAATGAACGCTTCAACATAGAAGAACGACATTGGGGGAACCAAGTCGCCTTAGTGTACTGATCATTACCTGAAAGTATCATCCAGTTTGGGTGAAAAAATATTTGCTGAGATTCCTGGAGATTCGTAATTTTTGGAAGCTTGGCAACCCCTTTCCATGAAAGTGTATCTCGCCAGTCACTGCTTAGGGCTACATCAAGAGGAAACAAAACATAGAGATAGAACGTGAAACTACTTTATTGTGTCAAGTTTCCAGAAGCTAGCACAAACCGTGTTGGATTTAGAGTTCCAAATACATGTATCAATATAGGAGAAAACAGAGTGAAACCTAAAAATTCAAACTGTTACAGGAAATGAACGCTTCAACATAGAAGAACGATATTTGGGGAACCAAGTCGCCTTAGTGTACTGATCATTACCTGAAAGTATCATCCAGTTTGGGTGAAAAAATATTTGCTGAGATTTCTGGAGATTCGTAACTTTTGGAAGCTTGGCAACCTTTTTCCATGAAAGTGTTTCTCGCCAGTCACTGCTTAGGGCTACATCGAGAGGAAACAGAATATAGAGATAGAACGTGAAACTACTTTACTTTGTCAAGTTTCATGAAGCTAGCACAAACCGTGTTGGATTTAGAGTTCCAAATACATCTATCAATATAGGAGAAAACAGAGTGAAACCTAAAAATTCAAACTGTTACAGGAAATGAACGCTTCAACATAGAAGAACGACATTTGGGGAACCAAGTCGTCTTCGTGTACTGATCATTACCTGAAAGTATCATCCAGTTTGGGTGAAAAAATATTTGCTGAGATTTCTGGAGATTCGTAATTTTTGGAAGCTTGGCAACCCCTCTCCATGAAAGTGGTCCTCGCCAGTCACTGCTTAGGGCTACATCAAGAGGAAACAAAACATAGAGATAAAACGTGAAACTACTTTACTGTGTCAAGTTTCAAGAAGCTAGCACAAACCGTGTTGGATTTAGAGTTCCAAATACATGTATCAATATAGGAGAAAACAGAGTGAAACCTAAAAATTCAAACTGTTACTGGAAATGAACGCTTCAACATAGAAGAACGAAATTTGGGGAACCAAGTCGCCTTAGTGTACTGATCATTACCTGAAAGTATCATCCAGTTTGGGTGAAAAAATATTTGCTGAGATTTCTGGAGATTCGTAATTTTTGGAAGCTTGGCAACCGCTTTCCATAAAAGTGTTTCTCGCCAGTCACTGCTTAGGGCTACATCAAGAGGAAACAAAACCTAGAGATAGAACGTGAAACTACTTTACTGTGTCAAGTTTCAAGAAGCTAGCACAAACCGTGTTGGATTTAGAGTTCCAAATACATCTATCAATATAGGAGAAAACAGAGTGAAACCTAAAAATTCAAACTGTTACCGGAAATGAACGCTTCAACATAGAAGAATGAAATTTGGGAACAAAGTCGCCTACGTGTACTGATCATTACCTGAAAGTATCATCCAGTTTGGGTGAAAAAATATTTGCTGAGATTTTTGGAGATTCGTAACTTTTGGAAGCTTGGCAACCTTTTTCCATGAAAGTGTTTCTCACCAGTCACTGCTTAGGGCTACATCAAGAGGAAACAGAATATAGAGATAGAACGTGAAACTACGTTACTTTGTCAAGTTTCATGAAGCTAGCACAAACCGTGTTGGATTTAGAGTTCCAAATACATCTATCAATATAGGAGAAAACAGAGTGAAACCTAAAAATTCAAAGTGTTACAGGAAATGAACGCTTCAACATAGAAGAACGACATTTGGGGAACCAAGTCGCCTTCGTGTACTGATCATTACCTGAAAGTATCATCCTGTTTGGGTGAAAAAATATTTGCTGAGATTTCTGGAGATTCGTAATTTTTGGAAGCTTGGCAACCCCTCTCCATGAAAGTGGTTCTCGCCAGTCACTGCTTAGGGCTACAGCAAGAGGAAACAAAACATAGAGATAGAACGTGAAACTACTTTACTGTATCAAGTTTCAAGAAGTTAGCACAAACCGTGTTGGATTTAGAGTTCCAAATACATGTATCAATATAGGAGAAAACAGAGTGAAACCTAAAAATTCAAACTGTTACAGGAAATGAACGCTTCAACATAGAAGAATGACATTTTTGGAACCAAGTCGCCTTCGTGTACTGATCATTACCTGAAAGTATCATCCAGTTTGGGTGAAAAAATATTTGCTGAGATTTCTGGAGATTCGTAATTTTTGGAAGCTTGGCAACCCCTTTCCATGAAAGTGTTTCTCGCCAGTCACTGCTTAGGGCTACATCAAGAGGAAACAAAACATAGAGATAGAACGTGAAACTACTTTACTGTGTCAAGTTTCAAGAAGCTAGCACAAACCGTGTTGGATTTAGAGTTCCAAATACATGTATCAATATAGGAGAAAACAGAGTGAAACCTAAAAATTCAAACTGTTACTGGAAATGAACGCTTCAACATAGAAGAACGAAATTTGGGGAACCAAGATGCCTTAGTGTACTGATCATTACCTGAAAGTATCATCCAGTTTGGGTGAAAAAATATTTGCTGAGATTTTTGGAGATTCGTAATTTTTGGAAGCTTGGCAACCCCTCTCCATGAAAGTGGTTCTCGCCAGTCACTGCTTAGGGCTACAGCAAGAGGAAACAAAACATAGAGATAGAACGTGAAACTACTTTACTGTATCAAGTTTCAAGAAGCTAGCACAAACCGTGTTGGATTTAGAGTTCCAAATACATGTATCAATATAGGAGAAAACAGAGTGAAACCTAAAAATTCAAACTGTTACTGGAAATGAACGCTTCAACATAGAAGAACGACATTTGGGGAACCAAGTCGCCTTAGTGTACTGATCATTACCTGAAAGTATCATCCAGTTTGGGTGAAAAAATATTTGCTGAGATTTCTGGAGATTCGTAATTTTTGGAAGCTTGGCAACCGCTTTCCATGAAAGTGTTTCTCGCCAGTCACTGCTTAGGGATACATCAAGAGGAAACAAAACCTAGAGATAGAACGTGAAACTACTTTACTGTGTCAAGTTTCAAGAAGCTAGCACAAACCGTGTTGGATTTAGAGTTCCAAATACATGTATCAAGATAGGAGAAAACAGAGTGAAACCTAAAAATTCAAACTGTTACAGGAAATGAACGCTTCAACATAGAAGAACGACATTTGGGGAACCAAGTCGCCTTAGTGTACTGATCATTACCTGAAAGTATCATCCAGTTTGGGTGAAAAAATATTTCCTGAGATTTCTGGAGATTCGTAACTTTTGGAAGCTTGGCAACCTTTTTCCGTGAAAGTGTTTCTCACCAGTCACTGCTTAGGGCTACATCAAGAGGAAGCAGAATATAGAGATAGAACGTGAAACTACTTTACTTTGTCAAGTTTCATGAAGCTAGCACAAACCGTGTTGGATTTAGAGTTCCAAATACATCTATCAATATAGGAGAAAACAGAGTGAAACCTAAAAATTCAAACAGTTACAGGAAATGAACGCTTCAACATAGAAGAATGACATTTGGGGACCCAAGTCGCCTTAGTGTACTGATCATTACCTGAAAGTATCATCCAGTTTGGGTGAAAAAATATTTGCTGAGATTTTTGGAGATTCGTAATTTTTGGAAGCTTGGCAACCCCTCTCCATGAAAGTGGTTCTCGCCAGTCACTGCTTAGGGCTACAGCAAGAGGAAACAAAACATAGAGATAGAACGTGAAACTACTTTACTGTATCAAGTTTCAAGAAGCTAGCACAAACCGTGTTGGATTTAGAGTTCCAAATACATGTATCAATATAGGAGAAAACAGAGTGAAACCTAAAAATTCAAACTGTTACTGGAAATGAACGCTTCAACATAGAAGAACGAAATTTGGGGAACCAAGTCGCCTTAGTGTACTGATCATTACCTGAAAGTATCATCCAGTTTGGGTGAAAAAATATTTGCTGAGATTTCTGGAGATTCGTAACTTTTGGAAGCTTGGCAACCTTTTTCCATGAAAGTGTTTCTCACCAGTCACTGCTTAGGGCTACATCAAGAGGAAACAGAATATAGAGATAGAACGTGAAACTACTTTACTTTGTCAAGTTTCATGAAGCTAGCACAAACCGTGTTGGATTTAGAGTTCCAAATACATCTATCAATATAGGAGAAAACAGAGTGAAACCTAAAAATTCAAAGTGTTACTGGAAATGAACGCTTCAACATAGAAGAACGACATTTGGGGAACCAAGTCGCCTTCGTGTACTGATCATTACCTGAAAGTATCATCCAGTTTGGGTGAAAAAATATTTGCTGAGATTTCTGGAGATTCGTAATTTTTGGAAGCTTGGCAACCCCTCTCCATGAAAGTGGTCCTCGCCAGTCACTGCTTAGGGCTACAGCAAGAGGAAACAAAACATTGAGATAGAACGTGAAACTACTTTACTGTATCAAGTTTCAAGAAGCTAGCACAAACCGTGTTGGATTTAGAGTTCCAAATACATGTATCAATATAGGAGAAAACAGAGTGAAACCTAAAAATTCAAACTGTTACTGGAAATGAACGCTTCAACATAGAAGAACGAACTTTGGGGATCCAAGTCGCCTTAGAGTACTGATCATTACCTGAAAGTATCATCCAGTTTGGGTGAAAAAATATTTGCTGAGATTTCTGGAGATTCGTAATTTTTGGAAGCTTGGCAACCCCTTTCCATGAAAGTGTTTCTCGCCAGTCACTGCTTAGGGCTACATCAAGAGGAAACAAAACATAGAGATAGAACGTGAAACTACTTTACTGTGTCAAGTTTCAAGAAGCTAGCACAAACCGTGTTGGATTTAGAGTTCCAAATACATGTATCAATATAGGAGAAAACAGAGTGAAACCTAAAAATTCAAACTGTTACAGGAAATGAACGCTTCAACATAGAAGAACGACATTTGGGGAACCAAGTCGCCTTAGTGTACTGATCATTACCTGAAAGTATCATCCAGTTTGGGTGAAAAAATATTTGCTGAGATTCCTGGAGATTCGTAATTTTTGGAAGCTTGGCAACCCCTTTCCATGAAAGTGTATCTCGCCAGTCACTGCTTAGGGCTACATCAAGAGGAAACAAAACATAGAGATAGAACGTGAAACTACTTTATTGTGTCAAGTTTCAAGAAGCTAGCACAAACCGTGTTGGATTTAGAGTTCCAAATACATGTATCAATATAGGAGAAAACAGAGTGAAACCTAAAAATTCAAACTGTTACTGGAAATGAACGCTTCAACATAGAAGAACGAAATTTGGGGAACCAAGTCGCCTTAGTGTACTGATCATTACCTGAAAGTATCATCCAGTTTGGGTGAATAAATATTTGCTGAGATTTCTGGAGATTCGTAATTTTTGGAAGCTTGGCAACCCCTCTCCATGAAAGTGGTTCTCGCCAGTCACTGCTTAGGGCTACAGCAAGAGGAAACAAAACATAGAGAGAGAACGTGAAACTACTTTACTGTGTCAAGTTTCAAGAAGCTAGCACAAACTGTGTTGGATTTAGAGTTCCAAATACATGTATCAATATAGGAGAAAACAGAGTGAAACCTAAAAATTCAAACTGTTACAGGAAATGAACGCTTCAGCACAGAAGAACGACCTTTGGGGAACCAAGTCGCCTTAGTGTACTGATCATTACCTGAAAGTATCATCCAGTTTGGGTGAAAAAATATTTGCTGAGATTTCTGGAGATTCGTAATTTTTGGAAGCTTGGCAACCCCTTTCCATGAAAGTGTTTCTCGCCAGTCACTGCTTAGGGCTACATCAAGAGGAAACAAAACATAGAGATAGAACGTGAAACTACTTTACTGTGTCAAGTTTCAAGAAGCTAGCACAAACCGTGTTGGATTTAGAGTTCCAAATACATGTATCAATATAGGAGAAAACAGAGTGAAACCTAAAAATTCAAACTGTTACTGGAAATGAACGCTTCAACATAGAAGAACGAACTTTGGAAAACCAAGTCGCCTTAGTGTACTGATCATTACCTGAAAGTATCATCCAGTTTGGGTGAAAAAATATTTGCTGAGATTTCTGGAGATTCGTAATTTTTGGAAGCTTGGCAACCCCTCTCCATGAAAGTGGTTCTCGCCAGTCACTGCTTAGGGCTACAGCAAGAGGAAACAAAACATAGAGATAGAACGTGAAACTACTTTACTGTGTCAAGTTTCAAGAAGCTAGCACAAACCGTGTTGGATTTAGAGTTCCAAATACATGTATCAATATAGGAGAAAACAGAGTGAAACCTAAAAATTCAAACTGTTACAGGAAATGAACGCTTCAACATAGAAGAACGACATTTGGGGAACCAAGTCGCCTTAGTGTACTGATCATTACCTGAAAGTATCATCCAGTTTGGGTGAAAAAATATTTGCTGAGATTTCTGGAGATTCGTAATTTTTGGAAGCTTGGCAACCCCTTTCCATGAAAGTGTTTCTCGCCAGTCACTGCTTAGGGCTACATCAAGAGGAAACAAAACATAGAGATAGAACGTGAAACTACTTTACTGTGTCAAGTTTCAAGAAGCTAGCACAAACCGTGTTGGATTTAGAGTTCCAAATACATGTATCAATATAGGAGAAAACAGAGTGAAACCTAAAAATTCAAACTGTTACTGGAAATGAACGCTTCAACATAGAAGAACGAAATTTGGGGAACCAAGTCGCCTTAGTGTACTGATCATTACCTGAAAGTATCATCCAGTTTGGGTGAAAAAATATTTGCTGAGATTTCTGGAGATTCGTAATTTTTGGCAGCTTGGCAACCCCTCTCCATGAAAGTGGTTCTCGCCAGTCACTGCTTAGGGCTACATCAAGAGGAAACAAAACATAGAGATACAACGTGAAACTACTTTACTGTGTCAAGTTTCAAGAAGCTAGCACAAACCGTGTTGGATTTAGAGTTCCAAATACATGTATCAATATAGGAGAAAACAGAGTGAAACCTAAAAATTCAAACTGTTACAGGAAATGAACGCTTCAACATAGAAGAACGATATTTGGGGAACCAAGTCGCCTTAGTGTACTGATCATTACCTGAAAGTATCATCCAGTTTGGGTGAAAAAATATTTGCTGAGATTTCTGGAGATTCGTAACTTTTGGAAGCTTGGCAACCTTTTTCCATGAAAGTGTTTCTCGCCAGTCACTGCTTAGGGCTACATCGAGAGGAAACAGAATATAGAGATAGAACGTGAAACTACTTTACTTTGTCAAGTTTCATGAAGCTAGCACAAACCGTGTTGGATTTAGAGTTCCAAATACATCTATCAATATAGGAGAAAACAGAGTGAAACCTAAAAATTCAAACTGTTACAGCAAATGAACGCTTCAACATAGAAGAACGACATTTGGGGAACCAAGTCGTCTTCGTGTACTGATCATTACCTGAAAGTATCATCCAGTTTGGGTGAAAAAATATTTGCTGAGATTTCTGGAGATTCGTAATTTTTGGAAGCTTGGCAACCCCTCTTCATGAAAGTGGTCCTCGCCAGTCACTGCTTAGGGCTACATCAAGAGGAAACAAAACATAGAGATACAACGTGAAACTACTTTACTGTGTCAAGTTTCAAGAAGCTAGCACAAACCGTGTTGGATTTAGAGTTCCAAATACATGTATCAATATAGGAGAAAACAGAGTGAAACCTAAAAATTCAAACTGTTACTGGAAATGAACGCTTCAACATAGAAGAACGAAATTTGGGGAACCAAGTCGCCTTAGTGTACTGATCATTACCTGAAAGTATCATCCAGTTTGGGTGAAAAAATATTTGCTGAGATTTCTGGAGATTCGTAATTTTTGGAAGCTTGGCAACCCCTCTCCATGAAAGTGGTTCTCGCCAGTCACTGCTTAGGGCTACAGCAAGAGGAAACAAAACATAGAGATAGAACGTGAAACTACTTTACTGTGTCAAGTTTCAAGAAGCTAGCACAAACCGTGTTGGATTTAGAGTTCCAAATACATGTATCAATATAGGAGAAAACAGAGTGAAACCTAAAAATTCAAACTGTTACAGGAAATGAACGCTTCAACATAGAAGAACGAAATTTGGGGAACCAAGTCGCCTTAGTGTACTGATCATTACCTGAAAGTATCATCCAGTTTGGGTGAAAAAATATTTGCTGAGATTTCTGGAGATTCGTAATTTTTGGAAGCTTGGCAACCCCTTTCCATGAAAGTGTTTCTCGCCAGTCACTGCTTAGGGCTACATCAAGAGGAAACAAAACATAGAGATAGAACGTGAAACTACTTTATTGTGTCAAGTTTCAAGAAGCTAGCACAAACCGTGTTGGATTTAGAGTTCCAAATACATGTATCAATATAGGAGAAAACAGAGTGAAACCTAAAAATTCAAACTGTTACAGGAAATGAACGCTTCAACATAGAAGAACGACATTTGGGGAACCAAGTCGCCTTAGTGTACTGATCATTACCTGAAAGTATCATCCAGTTTGGGTGAAAAAAATATTTGCTGAGATTTCTGGAGATTCCTAATTTTTGGAAACTTGGCAACCCCTTTCCATGAAAGTGTTTCTCGCCAGTCACTGCTTAGGGCTACATCAAGAGGAAACAAAACATAGAGATAGAACTTGAAACTACTTTACTCTGTCAAGTTTCAAGAAGCTAGCACAAACCGTGTTGGATTTAGAGTTCCAAATACATCTATCAATATAGGAGAAAACAGAGTGAAACCTAAAAATTCAAACTGTTACTGGAAATGAACGCTTCAACATAGAAGAACGACATTTGGGGAACCAAGTCGCATTCGTGTACTGATCATTACCTGAAAGTATCATCCAGTTTGGTTGAAAATATATTTGCTGAGATTTTTAGAGATTCGTAATTTTTGGAAGCTTGGCAACCCCTCTCCATGAAAGTGGTTCTCGCCAGTCACTGCTTAGGGCTACAGCAAGAGGAAACAAAACATAGAGATAGAACGTGAAACTACTTTACTGTATCTAGTTTCAAGAAGCTAGCACAAACCGTGTTGGATTTAGAGTTCCAAATACATGTATCAATATAGGAGAAAACAGAGTGAAACCTAAAAATTCAAACTGTTACAGGAAATGAACGCTTCAACATAGAAGAATGACATTTGGGGAACCAAGTCGCCTTAGTGTACTGATCATTACCTGAAAGTATCATCCAGTTTGGGTGAAAAAATATTTGCTGAGATTTCTGGAGATTCGTAATTTTTGGAAGCTTGGCAACCCCTTTCCATGAAAGTGTTTCTCGCCAGTCACTGCTTAGGGCTACATCAAGAGGAAACAAAACATAGAGATAGAACTTGAAACTACTTTACTCTGTCAAGTTTCAAGAAGCTAGCAAAAACCGTGTTGGATTTAGAGTTCCAAATACATCTATCAATATAGCAGAAAACAGAGTGAAACCTAAAAATTCAAACTGTTACTGGAAATGAACGCTTCAACATAGAAGAACGAAATTTGGGGAACCAAGTCGCCTTAGTGTACTGATCATTACCTGAAAGTATCATCCAGTTTGGGTGAAAAAATATTTGCTGAGATTTTTGGAGATTCGTAACTTTTGGAAGCTTGGCAACCTTTTTCCATGAAAGTGTTTCTCACCAGTCACTGCTTAGGGCTACATCAAGAGGAAACAGAATATAGAGATAGAACGTGAAACTACTTTACTTTGTCAAGTTTCATGAAGCTAGCACAAACCGTGTTGGATTTAGAGTTCCAAATACATCTATCAATATAGGAGAAAACAGAGTGAAACCTAAAAATTCAAACAGTTACAGGAAATGAACGCTTCAACATAGAAGAATGACATTTGGGGAACCAAGTCGCCTTAGTGTACTGATCATTACCTGAAAGTATCATCCAGTTTGGGTGAAAAAATATTTGCTGAGATTTCTGGAGATTCGTAATTTTTGGAAGCTTGGCAACCCCTCTCCATGAAAGTGGTTCTCGCCAGTCACTGCTTAGGGCTACAGCAAGAGGAAACAAAACATAGAGATAGAACGTGAAACTACTTTACTGTATCAAGTTTCAAGAAGCTAGCACAAACCGTGTTGGATTTAGAGGTCCAAATACATGTATCAATATAGGAGAAAACAGAGTGAAACCTAAAAATTCAAACTGTTACAGGAAATGAACGCTTCAACATAGAAGAACGACATTTGGGGAACCAAGTCGTCTTCGTGTACTGATCATTACCTGAAAGTATCATCCAGTTTGGGTGAAAAAATATTTGCTGAGATTTCTGGAGATTCGTAATTTTTGGAAGCTTGGCAACCCCTCTTCATGAAAGTGGTCCTCGCCAGTCACTGCTTAGGGCTACATCAAGAGGAAACAAAACATAGAGATACAACGTGAAACTACTTTACTGTGTCAAGTTTCAAGAAGCTAGCACAAACCGTGTTGGATTTAGAGTTCCAAATACATGTATCAATATAGGAGAAAACAGAGTGAAACCTAAAAATTCAAACTGTTACTGGAAATGAACGCTTCAACATAGAAGAACGAAATTTGGGGAACCAAGTCGCCTTAGTGTACTGATCATTACCTGAAAGTATCATCCAGTTTGGGTGAAAAAATATTTGCTGAGATTTCTGGAGATTCGTAATTTTTGGAAGCTTGGCAACCCCTCTCCATGAAAGTGGTTCTCGCCAGTCACTGCTTAGGGCTACAGCAAGAGGAAACAAAACATAGAGATAGAACGTGAAACTACTTTACTGTGTCAAGTTTCAAGAAGCTAGCACAAACCGTGTTGGATTTAGAGTTCCAAATACATGTATCAATATAGGAGAAAACAGAGTGAAACCTAAAAATTCAAACTGTTACAGGAAATGAACGCTTCAACATAGAAGAACGAAATTTGGGGAACCAAGTCGCCTTAGTGTACTGATCATTACCTGAAAGTATCATCCAGTTTGGGTGAAAAAATATTTGCTGAGATTTCTGGAGATTCGTAATTTTTGGAAGCTTGGCAACCCCTTTCCATGAAAGTGTTTCTCGCCAGTCACTGCTTAGGGCTACATCAAGAGGAAACAAAACATAGAGATAGAACGTGAAACTACTTTACTGTGTCAAGTTTCAAGAAGCTAGCACAAACCGTGTTGGATTTAGAGTTCCAAATACATGTATCAATATAGGAGAAAACAGAGTGAAACCTAAAAATTCAAACTGTTACAGGAAATGAACGCTTCAACATAGAAGAACGAAATTTGGGGAACCAAGTCGCCTTAGTGTACTGATCATTACCTGAAAGTATCATCCAGTTTGGGTGAAAAAATATTTGCTGAGATTTCTGGAGATTCGTAATTTTTGGAAGCTTGGCAACCCCTTTCCATGAAAGTGTTTCTCGCCAGTCACTGCTTAGGGCTACATCAAGAGGAAACAAAACATAGAGATAGAACGTGAAACTACTTTACTGTGTCAAGTTTCAAGAAGCTAGCACAAACCGTGTTGGATTTAGAGTTCCAAATACATGTATCAATATAGGAGAAAACAGAGTGAAACCTAAAAATTCAAACTGTTACAGGAAATGAACGCTTCAACATAGAAGAACGACATTTGGGGAACCAAGTCGTCTTCGTGTACTGATCATTACCTGAAAGTATCATCCAGTTTGGGTGAAAAAATATTTGCTGAGATTTCTGGAGATTCGTAATTTTTGGAAGCTTGGCAACCCCTCTTCATGAAAGTGGTCCTCGCCAGTCACTGCTTAGGGCTACATCAAGAGGAAACAAAACATAGAGATACAACGTGAAACTACTTTACTGTGTCAAGTTTCAAGAAGCTAGCACAAACCGTGTTGGATTTAGAGTTCCAAATACATGTATCAATATAGGAGAAAACAGAGTGAAACCTAAAAATTCAAACTGTTACTGGAAATGAACGCTTCAACATAGAAGAACGAAATTTGGGGAACCAAGTCGCCTTAGTGTACTGATCATTACCTGAAAGTATCATCCAGTTTGGGTGAAAAAATATTTGCTGAGATTTCTGGAGATTCGTAATTTTTGGAAGCTTGGCAACCCCTCTCCATGAAAGTGGTTCTCGCCAGTCACTGCTTAGGGCTACAGCAAGAGGAAACAAAACATAGAGATAGAACGTGAAACTACTTTACTGTGTCAAGTTTCAAGAAGCTAGCACAAACCGTGTTGGATTTAGAGTTCCAAATACATGTATCAATATAGGAGAAAACAGAGTGAAACCTAAAAATTCAAACTGTTACAGGAAATGAACGCTTCAACATAGAAGAACGAAATTTGGGGAACCAAGTCGCCTTAGTGTACTGATCATTACCTGAAAGTATCATCCAGTTTGGGTGAAAAAATATTTGCTGAGATTTCTGGAGATTCGTAATTTTTGGAAGCTTGGCAACCCCTTTCCATGAAAGTGTTTCTCGCCAGTCACTGCTTAGGGCTACATCAAGAGGAAACAAAACATAGAGATAGAACGTGAAACTACTTTACTGTGTCAAGTTTCAAGAAGCTAGCACAAACCGTGTTGGATTTAGAGTTCCAAATTCATGTATCAATATAGGAGAAAACAGAGTGAAACCTAAAAATTCAAACTGTTACAGGAAATGAACGCTTCAACATAGAAGAACGAAATTTGGGGAACCAAGTCGCCTTAGTGTACTGATCATTACCTGAAAGTATCATCCAGTTTGGGTGAAAAAATATTTGCTGAGATTTCTGGAGATTCGTAATTTTTGGAAGCTTGGCAACCCCTTTCCATGAAAGTGTTTCTCGCCAGTCACTGCTTAGGGCTACATCAAGAGGAAACAAAACATAGAGATAGAACGTGAAACTACTTTATTGTGTCAAGTTTCAAGAAGCTAGCACAAACCGTGTTGGTTTTAGAGTTCCAAATACATGTATCAATATAGGAGAAAACAGAGTGAAACCTAAAAATTCAAACTGTTACAGGAAATGAACGCTTCAACATAGAAGAACGACATTTGGGGAACCAAGTCGCCTTAGTGTACTGATCATTACCTGAAAGTATCATCCAGTTTGGGTGAAAAAAATATTTGCTGAGATTTCTGGAGATTCCTAATTTTTGGAAACTTGGCAACCCCTTTCCATGAAAGTGTTTCTCGCCAGTCACTGCTTAGGGCTACATCAAGAGGAAACAAAACATAGAGATAGAACTTGAAACTACTTTACTCTGTCAAGTTTCAAGAAGCTAGCACAAACCGTGTTGGATTTAGAGTTCCAAATACATCTATCAATATAGGAGAAAACAGAGTGAAACCTAAAAATTCAAACTGTTACTGGAAATGAACGCTTCAACATAGAAGAACGACATTTGGGGAACCAAGTCGCATTCGTGTACTGATCATTACCTGAAAGTATCATCCAGTTTGGTTGAAAATATATTTGCTGAGATTTTTAGAGATTCGTAATTTTTGGAAGCTTGGCAACCCCTCTCCATGAAAGTGGTTCTCGCCAGTCACTGCTTAGGGCTACAGCAAGAGGAAACAAAACATAGAGATAGAACGTGAAACTACTTTACTGTATCTAGTTTCAAGAAGCTAGCACAAACCGTGTTGGATTTAGAGTTCCAAATACATGTATCAATATAGGAGAAAACAGAGTGAAACCTAAAAATTCAAACTGTTACAGGAAATGAACGCTTCAACATAGAAGAATGACATTTGGGGAACCAAGTCGCCTTAGTGTACTGATCATTACCTGAAAGTATCATCCAGTTTGGGTGAAAAAATATTTGCTGAGATTTCTGGAGATTCGTAATTTTTGGAAGCTTGGCAACCCCTTTCCATGAAAGTGTTTCTCGCCAGTCACTGCTTAGGGCTACATCAAGAGGAAACAAAACATAGAGATAGAACTTGAAACTACTTTACTCTGTCAAGTTTCAAGAAGCTAGCAAAAACCGTGTTGGATTTAGAGTTCCAAATACATCTATCAATATAGCAGAAAACAGAGTGAAACCTAAAAATTCAAACTGTTACTGGAAATGAACGCTTCAACATAGAAGAACGAAATTTGGGGAACCAAGTCGCCTTAGTGTACTGATCATTACCTGAAAGTATCATCCAGTTTGGGTGAAAAAATATTTGCTGAGATTTTTGGAGATTCGTAACTTTTGGAAGCTTGGCAACCTTTTTCCATGAAAGTGTTTCTCACCAGTCACTGCTTAGGGCTACATCAAGAGGAAACAGAATATAGAGATAGAACGTGAAACTACTTTACTTTGTCAAGTTTCATGAAGCTAGCACAAACCGTGTTGGATTTAGAGTTCCAAATACATCTATCAATATAGGAGAAAACAGAGTGAAACCTAAAAATTCAAACAGTTACAGGAAATGAACGCTTCAACATAGAAGAATGACATTTGGGGAACCAAGTCGCCTTAGTGTACTGATCATTACCTGAAAGTATCATCCAGTTTGGGTGAAAAAATATTTGCTGAGATTTCTGGAGATTCGTAATTTTTGGAAGCTTGGCAACCCCTCTCCATGAAAGTGGTTCTCGCCAGTCACTGCTTAGGGCTACAGCAAGAGGAAACAAAACATAGAGATAGAACGTGAAACTACTTTACTGTATCAAGTTTCAAGAAGCTAGCACAAACCGTGTTGGATTTAGAGTTCCAAATACATGTATCAATATAGGAGAAAACAGAGTGAAACCTAAAAATTCAAACTGTTACTGGAAATGAACGCTTCAACATAGAAGAACGAAATTTGGGGAACCAAGTCGCCTTAGTGTACTGATCATTACCTGAAAGTATCATCCAGTTTGGGTGAAAAAATATTTGCTGAGATTTCTGGAGATTCGTAATTTTTGGAAGCTTGGCAACCCCTTTCCATGAAAGTGTTTCTCGCCAGTCACTGCTTAGGGCTACAGCAAGAGGAAACAAAACATAGAGATAAAACGTGAAACTACTTTACTGTGTCAAGTTTCAAGAAGCTAGCACAAACCGTGTTGGATTTAGAGTTCCAAATACATGTATCAATATAGGAGAAAACAGAGTGAAACCTAAAAATTCAAACTGTTACTGGAAATGAACGCTTCAACATAGAAGAACGAAATTTGGGGAACCAAGTCGCCTTAGTGTACTGATCATTACCTGAAAGTATCATCCAGTTTGGGTGAAAAAATATTTGCTGAGATTTCTGGAGATTCGTAATTTTTGGAAGCTTGGCAACCGCTTTCCATAAAAGTGTTTCTCGCCAGTCACTGCTTAGGGCTACATCAAGAGGAAACAAAACCTAGAGATAGAACGTGAAACTACTTTACTGTGTCAAGTTTCAAGAAGCTAGCACAAACCGTGTTGGATTTAGAGTTCCAAATACATCTATCAATATAGGAGAAAACAGAGTGAAACCTAAAAATTCAAACTGTTACCGGAAATGAACGCTTCAACATAGAAGAATGAAATTTGGGAACAAAGTCGCCTACGTGTACTGATCATTACCTGAAAGTATCATCCAGTTTGGGTGAAAAAATATTTGCTGAGATTTTTGGAGATTCGTAACTTTTGGAAGCTTGGCAACCTTTTTCCATGAAAGTGTTTCTCACCAGTCACTGCTTAGGGCTACATCAAGAGGAAACAGAATATAGAGATAGAACGTGAAACTACTTTACTTTGTCAAGTTTCATGAAGCTAGCACAAACCGTGTTGGATTTAGAGTTCCAAATACATCTATCAATATAGGAGAAAACAGAGTGAAACCTAAAAATTCAAAGTGTTACAGGAAATGAACGCTTCAACATAGAAGAACGACATTTGGGGAACCAAGTCGCCTTCGTGTACTGATCATTACCTGAAAGTATCATCCTGTTTGGGTGAAAAAATATTTGCTGAGATTTCTGGAGATTCGTAATTTTTGGAAGCTTGGCAACCCCTCTCCATGAAAGTGGTTCTCGCCAGTCACTGCTTAGGGCTACAGCAAGAGGAAACAAAACATAGAGATAGAACGTGAAACTACTTTACTGTATCAAGTTTCAAGAAGTTAGCACAAACCGTGTTGGATTTAGAGTTCCAAATACATGTATCAATATAGGAGAAAACAGAGTGAAACCTAAAAATTCAAACTGTTACAGGAAATGAACGCTTCAACATAGAAGAATGACATTTTTGGAACCAAGTCGCCTTCGTGTACTGATCATTACCTGAAAGTATCATCCAGTTTGGGTGAAAAAATATTTCCTGAGATTTCTGGAGATTCGTAATTTTTGGAAGCTTGGCAACCCCTTTCCATGAAAGTGTTTCTCGCCAGTCACTGCTTAGGGCTACATCAAGAGGAAACAAAAGATAGAGATAGAACGTGAAACTACTTTACTGTGTCAAGTTTCAAGAAGCTAGCACAAACCGTGTTGGATTTAGAGTTCCAAATACATGTATCAATATAGGAGAAAACAGAGTGAAACCTAAAAATTCAAACTGTTACTGGAAATGAACGCTTCAACATAGAAGAACGAAATTTGGGGAACCAAGATGCCTTAGTGTACTGATCATTACCTGAAAGTATCATCCAGTTTGGGTGAAAAAATATTTGCTGAGATTTTTGGAGATTCGTAATTTTTGGAAGCTTGGCAACCCCTCTCCATGTAAGTGGTTCTCGCCAGTCACTGCTTAGGGCTACAGCAAGAGGAAACAAAACATAGAGATAGAACGTGAAACTACTTTACTGTATCAAGTTTCAAGAAGCTAGCACAAACCGTGTTGGATTTAGAGTTCCAAATACATGTATCAATATAGGAGAAAACAGAGTGAAACCTAAAAATTCAAACTGTTACTGGAAATGAACGCTTCAACATAGAAGAACGACATTTGGGGAACCAAGTCGCCTTAGTGTACTGATCATTACCTGAAAGTATCATCCAGTTTGGGTGAAAAAATATTTGCTGAGATTTCTGGAGATTCGTAATTTTTGGAAGCTTGGCAACCGCTTTCCATGAAAGTGTTTCTCGCCAGTCACTGCTTAGGGATACATCAAGAGGAAACAAAACCTAGAGATAGAACGTGAAACTACTTTACTGTGTCAAGTTTCAAGAAGCTAGCACAAACCGTGTTGGATTTAGAGTTCCAAATACATGTATCAATATAGGAGAAAACAGAGTGAAACCTAAAAATTCAAACTGTTACAGGAAATGAACGCTTCAACATAGAAGAACGACATTTGGGGAACCAAGTCGCCTTAGTGTACTGATCATTACCTGAAAGTATCATCCAGTTTGGGTGAAAAAATATTTCCTGAGATTTCTGGAGATTCGTAACTTTTGGAAGCTTGGCAACCTTTTTCCGTGAAAGTGTTTCTCACCAGTCACTGCTTAGGGCTACATCAAGAGGAAACAGAATATAGAGATAGAACGTGAAACTACTTTACTTTGTCAAGTTTCATGAAGCTAGCACAAACCGTGTTGGATTTAGAGTTCCAAATACATGTATCAATATAGGAGAAAACAGAGTGAAACCTAAAAATTCAAACTGTTACTGGAAATGAACACTTCAACATAGAAGAACGAAATTTGGGGAACCAAGTTGCCTTAGTGTACTGATCATTACCTGAAAGTATCATCCAGTTTGGGTGAAAAAATATTTGCTGAGATTTTTGGAGATTCGTAATTTTTGGAAGCTTGGCAACCCCTCTCCATGAAAGTGGTTCTCGCCAGTCACTGCTTAGGGCTACAGCAAGAGGAAACAAAACATAGAGCTAGAACGTGAAACTACTTTACTGTATCAAGTTTCAAGAAGCTAGCACAAACCGTGTTGGATTTAGAGTTCCAAATACATGTATCAATATAGGAGAAAACAGAGTGAAACCTAAAAATTCAAACTGTTACTGGAAATGAACGCTTCAACATAGAAGAACGAAATTTGGGGAACCAAGTCGCCTTAGTGTACTGATCATTACCTGAAAGTATCATCCAGTTTGGGTGAAAAAATATTTGCTGAGATTTCTGGAGATTCGTAACTTTTGGAAGCTTGGCAACCTTTTTCCATGAAAGTGTTTCTCACCAGTCACTGCTTAGGGCTACATCAAGAGGAAACAGAATATAGAGATAGAACGTGAAACTACTTTACTTTGTCAAGTTTCATGAAGCTAGCACAAACCGTGTTGGATTTAGAGTTCCAAATACATCTATCAATATAGGAGAAAACAGAGTGAAACCTAAAAATTCAAAGTGTTACTGGAAATGAACGCTTTAACATAGAAGAACGACATTTGGGGAACCAAGTCGCCTTCGTGTACTGATCATTACCTGAAAGTATCATCCAGTTTGGGTGAAAAAATATTTGCTGAGATTTCTGGAGATTCGTAATTTTTGGAAGCTTGGCAACCCCTCTCCATGAAAGTGGTCCTCGCCAGTCACTGCTTAGGGCTACAGCAAGAGGAAACAAAACATTGAGATAGAACGTGAAACTACTTTACTGTATCAAGTTTCAAGAAGCTAGCACAAACCGTGTTGGATTTAGAGTTCCAAATACATGTATCAATATAGGAGAAAACAGAGTGAAACCTAAAAATTCAAACTGTTACTGGAAATGAACGCTTCAACATAGAAGAACGAACTTTGGGGATCCAAGTCGCCTTAGAGTACTGATCATTACCTGAAAGTATCATCCAGTTTGGGTGAAAAAATATTTGCTGAGATTTCTGGAGATTCGTAATTTTTGGAAGCTTGGCAACCCCTTTCCATGAAAGTGTTTCTCGCCAGTCACTGCTTAGGGCTACATCAAGAGGAAACAAAACATAGAGATAGAACGTGAAACTACTTTACTGTGTCAAGTTTCAAGAAGCTAGCACAAACCGTGTTGGATTTAGAGTTCCAAATACATGTATCAATATAGGAGAAAACAGAGTGAAACCTAAAAATTCAAACTGTTACAGGAAATGAACGCTTCAACATAGAAGAACGACATTTGGGGAACCAAGTCGTCTTCGTGTACTGATCATTACCTGAAAGTATCATCCAGTTTGGGTGAAAAAATATTTGCTGAGATTTCTGGAGATTCGTAATTTTTGGAAGCTTGGCAACCCCTCTTCATGAAAGTGGTCCTCGCCAGTCACTGCTTAGGGCTACATCAAGAGGAAACAAAACATAGAGATACAACGTGAAACTACTTTACTGTGTCAAGTTTCAAGAAGCTAGCACAAACCGTGTTGGATTTAGAGTTCCAAATACATGTATCAATATAGGAGAAAACAGAGTGAAACCTAAAAATTCAAACTGTTACTGGAAATGAACGCTTCAACATAGAAGAACGAAATTTGGGGAACCAAGTCGCCTTAGTGTACTGATCATTACCTGAAAGTATCATCCAGTTTGGGTGAAAAAATATTTGCTGAGATTTCTGGAGATTCGTAATTTTTGGAAGCTTGGCAACCCCTCTCCATGAAAGTGGTTCTCGCCAGTCACTGCTTAGGGCTACAGCAAGAGGAAACAAAACATAGAGATAGAACGTGAAACTACTTTACTGTGTCAAGTTTCAAGAAGCTAGCACAAACCGTGTTGGATTTAGAGTTCCAAATACATGTATCAATATAGGAGAAAACAGAGTGAAACCTAAAAATTCAAACTGTTACAGGAAATGAACGCTTCAACATAGAAGAACGAAATTTGGGGAACCAAGTCGCCTTAGTGTACTGATCATTACCTGAAAGTATCATCCAGTTTGGGTGAAAAAATATTTGCTGAGATTTCTGGAGATTCGTAATTTTTGGAAGCTTGGCAACCCCTTTCCATGAAAGTGTTTCTCGCCAGTCACTGCTTAGGGCTACATCAAGAGGAAACAAAACATAGAGATAGAACGTGAAACTACTTTACTGTGTCAAGTTTCAAGAAGCTAGCACAAACCGTGTTGGATTTAGAGTTCCAAATTCATGTATCAATATAGGAGAAAACAGAGTGAAACCTAAAAATTCAAACTGTTACAGGAAATGAACGCTTCAACATAGAAGAACGAAATTTGGGGAACCAAGTCGCCTTAGTGTACTGATCATTACCTGAAAGTATCATCCAGTTTGGGTGAAAAAATATTTGCTGAGATTTCTGGAGATTCGTAATTTTTGGAAGCTTGGCAACCCCTTTCCATGAAAGTGTTTCTCGCCAGTCACTGCTTAGGGCTACATCAAGAGGAAACAAAACATAGAGATAGAACGTGAAACTACTTTATTGTGTCAAGTTTCAAGAAGCTAGCACAAACCGTGTTGGTTTTAGAGTTCCAAATACATGTATCAATATAGGAGAAAACAGAGTGAAACCTAAAAATTCAAACTGTTACAGGAAATGAACGCTTCAACATAGAAGAACGACATTTGGGGAACCAAGTCGCCTTAGTGTACTGATCATTACCTGAAAGTATCATCCAGTTTGGGTGAAAAAAATATTTGCTGAGATTTCTGGAGATTCCTAATTTTTGGAAACTTGGCAACCCCTTTCCATGAAAGTGTTTCTCGCCAGTCACTGCTTAGGGCTACATCAAGAGGAAACAAAACATAGAGATAGAACTTGAAACTACTTTACTCTGTCAAGTTTCAAGAAGCTAGCACAAACCGTGTTGGATTTAGAGTTCCAAATACATCTATCAATATAGGAGAAAACAGAGTGAAACCTAAAAATTCAAACTGTTACTGGAAATGAACGCTTCAACATAGAAGAACGACATTTGGGGAACCAAGTCGCATTCGTGTACTGATCATTACCTGAAAGTATCATCCAGTTTGGTTGAAAATATATTTGCTGAGATTTTTAGAGATTCGTAATTTTTGGAAGCTTGGCAACCCCTCTCCATGAAAGTGGTTCTCGCCAGTCACTGCTTAGGGCTACAGCAAGAGGAAACAAAACATAGAGATAGAACGTGAAACTACTTTACTGTATCTAGTTTCAAGAAGCTAGCACAAACCGTGTTGGATTTAGAGTTCCAAATACATGTATCAATATAGGAGAAAACAGAGTGAAACCTAAAAATTCAAACTGTTACAGGAAATGAACGCTTCAACATAGAAGAATGACATTTGGGGAACCAAGTCGCCTTAGTGTACTGATCATTACCTGAAAGTATCATCCAGTTTGGGTGAAAAAATATTTGCTGAGATTTCTGGAGATTCGTAATTTTTGGAAGCTTGGCAACCCCTTTCCATGAAAGTGTTTCTCGCCAGTCACTGCTTAGGGCTACATCAAGAGGAAACAAAACATAGAGATAGAACTTGAAACTACTTTACTCTGTCAAGTTTCAAGAAGCTAGCAAAAACCGTGTTGGATTTAGAGTTCCAAATACATCTATCAATATAGCAGAAAACAGAGTGAAACCTAAAAATTCAAACTGTTACTGGAAATGAACGCTTCAACATAGAAGAACGAAATTTGGGGAACCAAGTCGCCTTAGTGTACTGATCATTACCTGAAAGTATCATCCAGTTTGGGTGAAAAAATATTTGCTGAGATTTTTGGAGATTCGTAACTTTTGGAAGCTTGGCAACCTTTTTCCATGAAAGTGTTTCTCACCAGTCACTGCTTAGGGCTACATCAAGAGGAAACAGAATATAGAGATAGAACGTGAAACTACTTTACTTTGTCAAGTTTCATGAAGCTAGCACAAACCGTGTTGGATTTAGAGTTCCAAATACATCTATCAATATAGGAGAAAACAGAGTGAAACCTAAAAATTCAAACAGTTACAGGAAATGAACGCTTCAACATAGAAGAATGACATTTGGGGAACCAAGTCGCCTTAGTGTACTGATCATTACCTGAAAGTATCATCCAGTTTGGGTGAAAAAATATTTGCTGAGATTTCTGGAGATTCGTAATTTTTGGAAGCTTGGCAACCCCTCTCCATGAAAGTGGTTCTCGCCAGTCACTGCTTAGGGCTACAGCAAGAGGAAACAAAACATAGAGATAGAACGTGAAACTACTTTACTGTATCAAGTTTCAAGAAGCTAGCACAAACCGTGTTGGATTTAGAGTTCCAAATACATGTATCAATATAGGAGAAAACAGAGTGAAACCTAAAAATTCAAACTGTTACTGGAAATGAACGCTTCAACATAGAAGAACGAAATTTGGGGAACCAAGTCGCCTTAGTGTACTGATCATTACCTGAAAGTATCATCCAGTTTGGGTGAAAAAATATTTGCTGAGATTTCTGGAGATTCGTAATTTTTGGAAGCTTGGCAACCCCTTTCCATGAAAGTGTTTCTCGCCAGTCACTGCTTAGGGCTACAGCAAGAGGAAACAAAACATAGAGATAAAACGTGAAACTACTTTACTGTGTCAAGTTTCAAGAAGCTAGCACAAACCGTGTTGGATTTAGAGTTCCAAATACATGTATCAATATAGGAGAAAACAGAGTGAAACCTAAAAATTCAAACTGTTACTGGAAATGAACGCTTCAACATAGAAGAACGAAATTTGGGGAACCAAGTCGCCTTAGTGTACTGATCATTACCTGAAAGTATCATCCAGTTTGGGTGAAAAAATATTTGCTGAGATTTCTGGAGATTCGTAATTTTTGGAAGCTTGGCAACCGCTTTCCATAAAAGTGTTTCTCGCCAGTCACTGCTTAGGGCTACATCAAGAGGAAACAAAACCTAGAGATAGAACGTGAAACTACTTTACTGTGTCAAGTTTCAAGAAGCTAGCACAAACCGTGTTGGATTTAGAGTTCCAAATACATCTATCAATATAGGAGAAAACAGAGTGAAACCTAAAAATTCAAACTGTTACCGGAAATGAACGCTTCAACATAGAAGAATGAAATTTGGGAACAAAGTCGCCTACGTGTACTGATCATTACCTGAAAGTATCATCCAGTTTGGGTGAAAAAATATTTGCTGAGATTTTTGGAGATTCGTAACTTTTGGAAGCTTGGCAACCTTTTTCCATGAAAGTGTTTCTCACCAGTCACTGCTTAGGGCTACATCAAGAGGAAACAGAATATAGAGATAGAACGTGAAACTACTTTACTTTGTCAAGTTTCATGAAGCTAGCACAAACCGTGTTGGATTTAGAGTTCCAAATACATCTATCAATATAGGAGAAAACAGAGTGAAACCTAAAAATTCAAAGTGTTACAGGAAATGAACGCTTCAACATAGAAGAACGACATTTGGGGAACCAAGTCGCCTTCGTGTACTGATCATTACCTGAAAGTATCATCCTGTTTGGGTGAAAAAATATTTGCTGAGATTTCTGGAGATTCGTAATTTTTGGAAGCTTGGCAACCCCTCTCCATGAAAGTGGTTCTCGCCAGTCACTGCTTAGGGCTACAGCAAGAGGAAACAAAACATAGAGATAGAACGTGAAACTACTTTACTGTATCAAGTTTCAAGAAGTTAGCACAAACCGTGTTGGATTTAGAGTTCCAAATACATGTATCAATATAGGAGAAAACAGAGTGAAACCTAAAAATTCAAACTGTTACAGGAAATGAACGCTTCAACATAGAAGAATGACATTTTTGGAACCAAGTCGCCTTCGTGTACTGATCATTACCTGAAAGTATCATCCAGTTTGGGTGAAAAAATATTTCCTGAGATTTCTGGAGATTCGTAATTTTTGGAAGCTTGGCAACCCCTTTCCATGAAAGTGTTTCTCGCCAGTCACTGCTTAGGGCTACATCAAGAGGAAACAAAAGATAGAGATAGAACGTGAAACTACTTTACTGTGTCAAGTTTCAAGAAGCTAGCACAAACCGTGTTGGATTTAGAGTTCCAAATACATGTATCAATATAGGAGAAAACAGAGTGAAACCTAAAAATTCAAACTGTTACTGGAAATGAACGCTTCAACATAGAAGAACGAAATTTGGGGAACCAAGATGCCTTAGTGTACTGATCATTACCTGAAAGTATCATCCAGTTTGGGTGAAAAAATATTTGCTGAGATTTTTGGAGATTCGTAATTTTTGGAAGCTTGGCAACCCCTCTCCATGTAAGTGGTTCTCGCCAGTCACTGCTTAGGGCTACAGCAAGAGGAAACAAAACATAGAGATAGAACGTGAAACTACTTTACTGTATCAAGTTTCAAGAAGCTAGCACAAACCGTGTTGGATTTAGAGTTCCAAATACATGTATCAATATAGGAGAAAACAGAGTGAAACCTAAAAATTCAAACTGTTACTGGAAATGAACGCTTCAACATAGAAGAACGACATTTGGGGAACCAAGTCGCCTTAGTGTACTGATCATTACCTGAAAGTATCATCCAGTTTGGGTGAAAAAATATTTGCTGAGATTTCTGGAGATTCGTAATTTTTGGAAGCTTGGCAACCGCTTTCCATGAAAGTGTTTCTCGCCAGTCACTGCTTAGGGATACATCAAGAGGAAACAAAACCTAGAGATAGAACGTGAAACTACTTTACTGTGTCAAGTTTCAAGAAGCTAGCACAAACCGTGTTGGATTTAGAGTTCCAAATACATGTATCAATATAGGAGAAAACAGAGTGAAACCTAAAAATTCAAACTGTTACAGGAAATGAACGCTTCAACATAGAAGAACGACATTTGGGGAACCAAGTCGCCTTAGTGTACTGATCATTACCTGAAAGTATCATCCAGTTTGGGTGAAAAAATATTTCCTGAGATTTCTGGAGATTCGTAACTTTTGGAAGCTTGGCAACCTTTTTCCGTGAAAGTGTTTCTCACCAGTCACTGCTTAGGGCTACATCAAGAGGAAACAGAATATAGAGATAGAACGTGAAACTACTTTACTTTGTCAAGTTTCATGAAGCTAGCACAAACCGTGTTGGATTTAGAGTTCCAAATACATGTATCAATATAGGAGAAAACAGAGTGAAACCTAAAAATTCAAACTGTTACTGGAAATGAACACTTCAACATAGAAGAACGAAATTTGGGGAACCAAGTTGCCTTAGTGTACTGATCATTACCTGAAAGTATCATCCAGTTTGGGTGAAAAAATATTTGCTGAGATTTTTGGAGATTCGTAATTTT
The DNA here is from genome assembly GCF_964194105.1 of Spermophilus citellus. Lineage (NCBI taxonomy): Eukaryota > Metazoa > Chordata > Mammalia > Rodentia > Sciuridae > Spermophilus > Spermophilus citellus. Next base: position 126,012 of record NW_027672739.1, on the reverse strand, counting down.
TGGAAGCTTGGCAACCCCTCTCCATGAAAGTGGTTCTCGCCAGTCACTGCTTAGGGCTACAGCAAGAGGAAACAAAACATAGAGCTAGAACGTGAAACTACTTTACTGTATCAAGTTTCAAGAAGCTAGCACAAACCGTGTTGGATTTAGAGTTCCAAATACATGTATCAATATAGGAGAAAACAGAGTGAAACCTAAAAATTCAAACTGTTACTGGAAATGAACGCTTCAACATAGAAGAACGAAATTTGGGGAACCAAGTCGCCTTAGTGTACTGATCATTACCTGAAAGTATCATCCAGTTTGGGTGAAAAAATATTTGCTGAGATTTCTGGAGATTCGTAACTTTTGGAAGCTTGGCAACCTTTTTCCATGAAAGTGTTTCTCACCAGTCACTGCTTAGGGCTACATCAAGAGGAAACAGAATATAGAGATAGAACGTGAAACTACTTTACTTTGTCAAGTTTCATGAAGCTAGCACAAACCGTGTTGGATTTAGAGTTCCAAATACATCTATCAATATAGGAGAAAACAGAGTGAAACCTAAAAATTCAAAGTGTTACTGGAAATGAACGCTTTAACATAGAAGAACGACATTTGGGGAACCAAGTCGCCTTCGTGTACTGATCATTACCTGAAAGTATCATCCAGTTTGGGTGAAAAAATATTTGCTGAGATTTCTGGAGATTCGTAATTTTTGGAAGCTTGGCAACCCCTCTCCATGAAAGTGGTCCTCGCCAGTCACTGCTTAGGGCTACAGCAAGAGGAAACAAAACATTGAGATAGAACGTGAAACTACTTTACTGTATCAAGTTTCAAGAAGCTAGCACAAACCGTGTTGGATTTAGAGTTCCAAATACATGTATCAATATAGGAGAAAACAGAGTGAAACCTAAAAATTCAAACTGTTACTGGAAATGAACGCTTCAACATAGAAGAACGAACTTTGGGGATCCAAGTCGCCTTAGAGTACTGATCATTACCTGAAAGTATCATCCAGTTTGGGTGAAAAAATATTTGCTGAGATTTCTGGAGATTCGTAATTTTTGGAAGCTTGGCAACCCCTTTCCATGAAAGTGTTTCTCGCCAGTCACTGCTTAGGGCTACATCAAGAGGAAACAAAACATAGAGATAGAACGTGAAACTACTTTACTGTGTCAAGTTTCAAGAAGCTAGCACAAACCGTGTTGGATTTAGAGTTCCAAATACATGTATCAATATAGGAGAAAACAGAGTGAAACCTAAAAATTCAAACTGTTACAGGAAATGAACGCTTCAACATAGAAGAACGACATTTGGGGAACCAAGTCGCCTTAGTGTACTGATCATTACCTGAAAGTATCATCCAGTTTGGGTGAAAAAATATTTGCTGAGATTCCTGGAGATTCGTAATTTTTGGAAGCTTGGCAACCCCTTTCCATGAAAGTGTATCTCGCCAGTCACTGCTTAGGGCTACATCAAGAGGAAACAAAACATAGAGATAGAACGTGAAACTACTTTATTGTGTCAAGTTTCAAGAAGCTAGCACAAACCGTGTTGGATTTAGAGTTCCAAATACATGTATCAATATAGGAGAAAACAGAGTGAAACCTAAAAATTCAAACTGTTACTGGAAATGAACGCTTCAACATAGAAGAACGAAATTTGGGGAACCAAGTCGCCTTAGTGTACTGATCATTACCTGAAAGTATCATCCAGTTTGGGTGAATAAATATTTGCTGAGATTTCTGGAGATTCGTAATTTTTGGAAGCTTGGCAACCCCTCTCCATGAAAGTGGTTCTCGCCAGTCACTGCTTAGGGCTACAGCAAGAGGAAACAAAACATAGAGAGAGAACGTGAAACTACTTTACTGTGTCAAGTTTCAAGAAGCTGGCACAAACTGTGTTGGATTTAGAGTTCCAAATACATGTATCAATATAGGAGAAAACAGAGTGAAACCTAAAAATTCAAACTGTTACAGGAAATGAACGCTTCAGCACAGAAGAACGACCTTTGGGGAACCAAGTCGCCTTAGTGTACTGATCATTACCTGAAAGTATCATCCAGTTTGGGTGAAAAAATATTTGCTGAGATTTCTGGAGATTCGTAATTTTTGGAAGCTTGGCAACCCCTTTCCATGAAAGTGTTTCTCGCCAGTCACTGCTTAGGGCTACATCAAGAGGAAACAAAACATAGAGATAGAACGTGAAACTACTTTACTGTGTCAAGTTTCAAGAAGCTAGCACAAACCGTGTTGGATTTAGAGTTCCAAATACATGTATCAATATAGGAGAAAACAGAGTGAAACCTAAAAATTCAAACTGTTACTGGAAATGAACGCTTCAACATAGAAGAACGAACTTTGGAAAACCAAGTCGCCTTAGTGTACTGATCATTACCTGAAAGTATCATCCAGTTTGGGTGAAAAAATATTTGCTGAGATTTCTGGAGATTCGTAATTTTTGGAAGCTTGGCAACCCCTCTCCATGAAAGTGGTTCTCGCCAGTCACTGCTTAGGGCTACAGCAAGAGGAAACAAAACAAAGAGATAGAACGTGAAACTACTTTACTGTGTCAAGTTTCAAGAAGCTAGCACAAACCGTGTTGGATTTAGAGTTCCAAATACATGTATCAATATAGGAGAAAACAGAGTGAAACCTAAAAATTCAAACTGTTACAGGAAATGAACGCTTCAACATAGAAGAACGAAATTTGGGGAACCAAGTCGCCTTAGTGTACTGATCATTACCTGAAAGTATCATCCAGTTTGGGTGAAAAAATATTTGCTGAGATTTCTGGAGATTCGTAATTTTTGGAAGCTTGGCAACCCCTTTCCATGAAAGTGTTTCTCGCCAGTCACTGCTTAGGGCTACATCAAGAGGAAACAAAACATAGAGATAGAACGTGAAACTACTTTACTGTGTCAAGTTTCAAGAAGCTAGCACAAACCGTGTTGGATTTAGAGTTCCAAATACATGTATCAATATAGGAGAAAACAGAGTGAAACCTAAAAATTCAAACTGTTACTGGAAATGAACGCTTCAACATAGAAGAACGAAATTTGGGGAACCAAGTCGCCTTAGTGTACTGATCATTACCTGAAAGTATCATCCAGTTTGGGTGAAAAAATATTTGCTGAGATTTCTGGAGATTCGTAATTTTTGGAAGCTTGGCAACCCCTCTCCATGAAAGTGGTTCTCGCCAGTCACTGCTTAGGGCTACATCAAGAGGAAACAAAACATAGAGATACAACGTGAAACTACTTTACTGTGTCAAGTTTCAAGAAGCTAGCACAAACCGTGTTGGATTTAGAGTTCCAAATACATGTATCAATATAGGAGAAAACAGAGTGAAACCTAAAAATTCAAACTGTTACAGGAAATGAACGCTTCAACATAGAAGAACGATATTTGGGGAACCAAGTCGCCTTAGTGTACTGATCATTACCTGAAAGTATCATCCAGTTTGGGTGAAAAAATATTTGCTGAGATTTCTGGAGATTCGTAACTTTTGGAAGCTTGGCAACCTTTTTCCATGAAAGTGTTTCTCGCCAGTCACTGCTTAGGGCTACATCGAGAGGAAACAGAATATAGAGATAGAACGTGAAACTACTTTACTTTGTCAAGTTTCATGAAGCTAGCACAAACCGTGTTGGATTTAGAGTTCCAAATACATCTATCAATATAGGAGAAAACAGAGTGAAACCTAAAAATTCAAACTGTTACAGGAAATGAACGCTTCAACATAGAAGAACGACATTTGGGGAACCAAGTCGTCTTCGTGTACTGATCATTACCTGAAAGTATCATCCAGTTTGGGTGAAAAAATATTTGCTGAGATTTCTGGAGATTCGTAATTTTTGGAAGCTTGGCAACCCCTCTCCATGAAAGTGGTCCTCGCCAGTCACTGCTTAGGGCTACATCAAGAGGAAACAAAACATAGAGATAGAACGTGAAACTACTTTACTGTGTCAAGTTTCAAGAAGCTAGCACAAACCGTGTTGGATTTAGAGTTCCAAATACATGTATCAATATAGGAGAAAACAGAGTGAAACCTAAAAATTCAAACTGTTACTGGAAATGAATGCTTCAACATAGAAGAACGAAATTTGGGGAACCAAGTCGCCTTAGTGTACTGATCATTACCTGAAAGTATCATCCAGTTTGGGTGAAAAAATATTTGCTGAGATTTCTGGAGATTCGTAATTTTTGGAAGCTTGGCAACCCCTCTCCATGAAAGTGGTTCTCGCCAGTCACTGCTTAGGGCTACAGCAAGAGGAAACAAAACATAGAGATAGAACGTGAAACTACTTTACTGTGTCAAGTTTCAAGAAGCTAGCACAAACCGTGTTGGATTTAGAGTTCCAAATACATGTATCAATATAGGAGAAAACAGAGTGAAACCTAAAAATTCAAACTGTTACTGGAAATGAACGCTTCAACATAGAAGAACGAAATTTGGGGAACCAAGTCGCCTTAGTGTACTGATCATTACCTGAAAGTATCATCCAGTTTGGGTGAAAAAATATTTGCTGAGATTTCTGGAGATTCGTAATTTTTGGAAGCTTGGCAACCCCTCTCCATGAAAGTGGTTCTCGCCAGTCACTGCTTAGGGCTACATCAAGAGGAAACAAAACATAGAGATACAACGTGAAACTACTTTACTGTGTCAAGTTTCAAGAAGCTAGCACAAACCGTGTTGGATTTAGAGTTCCAAATACATGTATCAATATAGGAGAAAACAGAGTGAAACCTAAAAATTCAAACTGTTACAGGAAATGAACGCTTCAACATAGAAGAACGATATTTGGGGAACCAAGTCGCCTTAGTGTACTGATCATTACCTGAAAGTATCATCCAGTTTGGGTGAAAAAATATTTGCTGAGATTTCTGGAGATTCGTAACTTTTGGAAGCTTGGCAACCTTTTTCCATGAAAGTGTTTCTCGCCAGTCACTGCTTAGGGCTACATCGAGAGGAAACAGAATATAGAGATAGAACGTGAAACTACTTTACTTTGTCAAGTTTCATGAAGCTAGCACAAACCGTGTTGGATTTAGAGTTCCAAATACATCTATCAATATAGGAGAAAACAGAGTGAAACCTAAAAATTCAAACTGTTACAGGAAATGAACGCTTCAACATAGAAGAACGACATTTGGGGAACCAAGTCGTCTTCGTGTACTGATCATTACCTGAAAGTATCATCCAGTTTGGGTGAAAAAATATTTGCTGAGATTTCTGGAGATTCGTAATTTTTGGAAGCTTGGCAACCCCTCTCCATGAAAGTGGTCCTCGCCAGTCACTGCTTAGGGCTACATCAAGAGGAAACAAAACATAGAGATAGAACGTGAAACTACTTTACTGTGTCAAGTTTCAAGAAGCTAGCACAAACCGTGTTGGATTTAGAGTTCCAAATACATGTATCAATATAGGAGAAAACAGAGTGAAACCTAAAAATTCAAACTGTTACTGGAAATGAACGCTTCAACATAGAAGAACGAAATTTGGGGAACCAAGTCGCCTTAGTGTACTGATCATTACCTGAAAGTATCATCCAGTTTGGGTGAAAAAATATTTGCTGAGATTTCTGGAGATTCGTAATTTTTGGAAGCTTGGCAACCCCTCTCCATGAAAGTGGTTCTCGCCAGTCACTGCTTAGGGCTACAGCAAGAGGAAACAAAACATAGAGATAGAACGTGAAACTACTTTACTGTGTCAAGTTTCAAGAAGCTAGCACAAACCGTGTTGGATTTAGAGTTCCAAATACATGTATCAATATAGGAGAAAACAGAGTGAAACCTAAAAATTCAAACTGTTACAGGAAATGAACGCTTCAACATAGAAGAACGAAATTTGGGGAACCAAGTCGCCTTAGTGTACTGATCATTACCTGAAAGTATCATCCAGTTTGGGTGAAAAAATATTTGCTGAGATTTCTGGAGATTCGTAATTTTTGGAAGCTTGGCAACCCCTTTCCATGAAAGTGTTTCTCGCCAGTCACTGCTTAGGGCTACATCAAGAGGAAACAAAACCTAGAGATAGAACGTGAAACTACTTTACTGTGTCAAGTTTCAAGAAGCTAGCACAAACCGTGTTGGATTTAGAGTTCCAAATACATGTATCAATATAGGAGAAAACAGAGTGAAACCTAAAAATTCAAACTGTTACTGGAAATGAACGCTTCAACATAGAAGAACGACATTTGGGGAACCAAGTCGCCTTAGTGTACTGATCATTACCTGAAAGTATCATTCAGTTTGGGTGAAAAAATATTTGCTGAGATTTCTGGAGATTCGTAATTTTTGGAAGCTTGGCAACCCCTTTCCATGAAAGTGTTTCTCGCCAGTCACTGCTTAGGGCTACATCAAGAGGAAACAAAACATAGAGATAGAACGTGAAAGTACTTTACTGTGTCAAGTTTCAAGAAGATAGCACAAACCGTGTTGGATTTAGAGTTCCAAATACATGTATCAATATAGGAGAAAACAGAGTGAAACCTAAAAATTCAAACTGTTACTGGAAATGAACGCTTCAACATAGAAGAACGACATTTGGGGAACCAAGTCGCCTTAGTGTACTGATCATTACCTGAAAGTATCATCCAGTTTGGGTGAAAAAATATTTGCTGAGATTTCTGGAGATTTGTAATTTTTGGAAGCTTGGCAACCCCTCTCCATGAAAGTGGTTCTCGCCAGTCACTGCTTAGGGCTACAGCAAGAGGAAACAAAACATAGAGATAGAACGTGAAACTACTTTACTGTGTCAAGTTTCAAGAAGCTAGCACAAACCGTGTTGGATTTAGAGTTCCAAATACATGTATCAATATAGGAGAAAACAGAGTGAAACCTAAAAATTCAAACTGTTACAGGAAATGAACGCTTCAACATAGAAGAACGACATTTGGGGAACCAAGTCGCCTTAGTGTACTGATCATTACCTGAAAGTATCATCCAGTTTGGGTGAAAAAATATTTGCTGAGATTTCTGGAGATTCGTAACTTTTGGAAGCTTGGCAACCTTTTTCCATGAAAGTGTTTCTCACCAGTCACTGCTTAGGGCTACATCAAGAGGATCAGAATATAGAGATAGAACGTGAAACTACTTTACTTTGTCAAGTTTCATGAAGCTAGCACAAACCGTGTTGGATTTAGAGTTCCAAATACATCTATCAATATAGGAGAAAACAGAGTGAAACCTAAAAATTCAAAGTGTTACTGGAAATGAACGCTTCAACATAGAAGAACGACATTTGGGGAACCAAGTCGCCTTCGTGTACTGATCATTACCTGAAAGTATCATCCAGTTTGGGTGAAAAAATATTTGCTGAGATTTCTGGAGATTCGTAATTTTTGGAAGCTTGGCAACCCCTCTCCATGAAAGTGGTTCTCGCCAGTCACTGCTTAGGGCTACAGCAAGAGGAAACAAAACATAGAGATAGAACATGAAACTACTTTACTGTATCAAGTTTCAAGAAGCTAGCACAAACCGTGTTGGATTTAGAGTTCCAAATACATGTATCAATATAGGAGAAAACAGAGTGAAACCTAAAAATTCAAACTGTTACAGGAAATGAACGCTTCAACATAGAAGAACGACATTTGGGGAACCAAGTCGCCTTAGTGTACTGATCATTACCTGAAAGTATCATCCAGTTTGGGTGAAAAAATATTTGCTGAGATTTCTGGAGATTCGTAATTTTTGGAAGCTTGGCAACCCCTTTCCATGAAAGTGTTTCTCGCCAGTCACTGCTTAGGGCTACATCAAGAGGAAACAAAACATAGAGATAGAACGTGAAACTACTTTACTGTGTCAAGTTTCAAGAAGCTAGCACAAACCGTGTTGGATTTAGAGTTCCAAATACATCTATCAATATAGGAGAAAACAGAGTGAAACCTAAAAATTCAAAGTGTTACTGGAAATGAACGCTTCAACATAGAAGAACGACATTTGGGGAACCAAGTCGTCTTCGTGTACTGATCATTACCTGAAAGTATCATCCAGTTTGGGTGAAAAAATATTTGCTGAGATTTCTGGAGATTCGTAATTTTTGGAAGCTTGGCAACCCCTTTCCATGAAAGTGTTTCTCGCCAGTCACTGCTTAGGGCTACATCGAGAGGAAACAGAATATAGAGATAGAACGTGAAACTACTTTACTTTGTCAAGTTTCATGAAGCTAGCACAAACCGTGTTGGATTTAGAGTTCCAAATACATCTATCAATATAGGAGAAAACAAAGTGAAACCTAAAAATTCAAACTGTTACAGGAAATGAACGCTTCAACATAGAAGAACGACATTTGGGGAACCAAGTCGTCTTCGTGTACTGATCATTACCTGAAAGTATCATCCAGTTTGGGTGAAAAAATATTTGCTGAGATTTCTGGAGATTCGTAATTTTTGGAAGCTTGGCAACCCCTCTCCATGAAAGTGGTCCTCGCCAGTCACTGCTTAGGGCTACATCAAGAGGAAACAAAACATAGAGATAGAACGTGAAACTACTTTACTGTGTCAAGTTTCAAGAAGCTAGCACAAACCGTGTTGGATTTAGAGTTCCAAATACATGTATCAATATAGGAGAAAACAGAGTGAAACCTAAAAATTCAAACTGTTACTGGAAATGAACGCTTCAACATAGAAGAACGAAATTTGGGGAACCAAGTCGCCTTAGTGTACTGATCATTACCTGAAAGTATCATCCAGTTTGGGTGAAAAAATATTTGCTGAGATTTCTGGAGATTCGTAATTTTTGGAAGCTTGGCAACCCCTCTCCATGAAAGTGGTTCTCGCCAGTCACTGCTTAGGGCTACAGCAAGAGGAAACAAAACATAGAGATAGAACGTGAAACTACTTTACTGTGTCAAGTTTCAAGAAGCTAGCACAAACCGTGTTGGATTTAGAGTTCCAAATACATGTATCAATATAGGAGAAAACAGAGTGAAACCTAAAAATTCAAACTGTTACTGGAAATGAACGCTTCAACATAGAAGAACGACATTTGGGGAACCAAGTCGCCTTAGTGTACTGATCATTACCTGAAAGTATCATCCAGTTTGGGTGAAAAAATATTTGCTGAGATTTCTGGAGATTCGTAATTTTTGGAAGCTTGGCAACCCCTTTCCATGAAAGTGTTTCTCGCCAGTCACTGCTTAGGGCTACATCAAGAGGAAACAAAACCTAGAGATAGAACGTGAAAGTACTTTACTGTGTCAAGTTTCAAGAAGCTAGCACAAACCGTGTTGGATTTAGAGTTCCAAATACATGTATCAATATAGGAGAAAACAGAGTGAAACCTAAAAATTCAAACTGTTATAGGAAATGAACGCTTCAACATAGAAGAACGACATTTGGGGAACCAAGTCACCTTAGTGTACTGATCATTACCTGAAAGTATCATCCAGTTTGGGTGAAAAAATATTTGCTGAGATTTCTGGAGATTCGTAATTTTTGGAAGCTTGGCAACCCCTTTCCATGAAGTGTTTCTCGCCAGTCACTGCTTAGGGCTACATCAAGAGGAAACAAAACATAGAGATAGAACTTGAAACTACTTTACTGTGTCAAGTTTCAAGAAGCTAGCACAAACCGTGTTGGATTTAGAGTTCCAAATACATCTATCAATATAGGAGAAAACAGAGTGAAACCTAAAAATTCAAACTGTTACTGGAAATGAACGCTTCAACATAGAAGAACGACATTTGGGGAACCAAGTCGCCTTCGTGTACTGATCATTACCTGAAAGTATCATCCAGTTTGGGTGAAAAAATATTTGCTGAGATTTCTGGAGATTCGTAATTTTTGGAAGCTTGGCAACCCCTCTCCATGAAAGTGGTTCTCGCCAGTCACTGCTTAGGGCTACAGCAAGAGGAAACAAAACATAGAGATAGAACGTGAAACTATTTTACTGTATCAAGTTTCAAGATGCTAGCACAAACCGTGTTGGATTTAGAGTTTCAAATACATCTATCAACATAGGAGAAAACAGAGTGAAACCTAAAAATTCAAACTGTTACTGGAAATGAACGCTTCAACATAGAAAAACGAACTTTGGGGAACCAAGTCGCCTTAGTGTACTGATCATTACCTGAAAGTATCATCCAGTTTGGGTGAAAAAAGATTTGCTGAGATTTCTGGAGATTCGTAACTTTTGGAAGCTTGGCAACCCCTCTCCATGAAAGTGGTCCTCGCCAGTCACTGCTTAGGGCTACAGCAAGAGGAAACAAAACATAGAGATAGAACGTGAAACTACTTTACTGTGTCAAGTTTCAAGAAGCTAGCACAAACCGTGTTGGATTTAGAGTTCCAAATACATGTATCAATATAGGAGAAAACAGAGTGAAACCTAAAAATTCAAACTGTTACAGGAAATGAACGCTTCAACATAGAAGAACGACATTTGGGGAACCAAGTCGCCTTAGTGTACTGATCATTACCTGAAAGTATCATCCAGTTTGGGTGAAAAAATATTTGCTGAGATTTCTGGAGATTCGTAATTTTTGGAAGCTTGGCAACCCCTTTCCATGAAAGTGTTTCTCGCCAGTCACTGCTTAGGGCTACATCAAGAGGAAACAAAACATAGAGATAGAACTTGAAACTACTTTACTGTGTCAAGTTTCAAGAAGCTAGCACAAACCGTGTTGGATTTAGAGTTCCAAATACATCTATCAATATAGGAGAAAACAGAGTGAAACCTAAAAATTCAAACTGTTACTGGAAATGAACGCTTCAACATAGAAGAACAAACTTTGGGGAACCAAGTCGCCTTAGTGTACTGATCATTACCTGAAATTATCATCCAGTTTGGGTGAAAAAATATTTGCTGAGATTTCTGGAGATTCGTAACTTTTGGAAGCTTGGCAACCTTTTTCCATGAAAGTGTTTCTCGCCAGTCACTGCTTAGGGCTACATCAAGAGGAAACAGAATATAGAGATAGAACGTGAAACTACTTTACTTTGTCAAGTTTCATGAAGCTAGCACAAACCGTGTTGGATTTAGAGTTCCAAATACATGTATCAATATAGGAGAAAACAGAGTGAAACCTAAAAATTCAAAGTGTTACTGGAAATGAACGCTTCAACATAGAAGAATGACATTTGGGGAACCAAGTCGCCTTCGTGTACTGATCATTACCTGAAAGTATCATCCAGTTTGGGTGAAAAAATATTTGCTGAGATTTCTGGAGATTCGTAATTTTTGGAAGCTTGGCAACCCCTCTCCATGAAAGTGGTTCTCGCCAGTCACTGCTTAGGGCTACAGCAAGAGGAAACAAAACATAGAGATAGAACGTGAAACTACTTTACTGTGTCAAGTTTCAAGAAGCTAGCACAAACCGTGTTGGATTTAGAGTTCCAAATACATCTATCAATATAGGAGAAATCAGAGTGAAACCTAATAATTCAAACTGTTACAGGAAATGAACGCTTCAACATAGAAGAACGACATTTGGGGAACCAAGTCGCCTTAGTGTACTGATCATTACCTGAAAGTATCATCCAGTTTGGGTGAAAAAATATTTGCTGAGATTTCTGGAGATTCGTAATTTTTGGAAGCTTGGCAACCCCTTTCCATGAAAGTGTTTCTCGCCAGTCACTGCTTAGGGCTACATCAAGAGGAAACAAAACATAGAGATAGAACGTGAAACTACTTTACTGTGTCGAGTTTCAAGAAGCTAGCACAAACCGTGTTGGATTTAGAGTTTCAAATACATGTATCAATATAGGAGAAAACAGAGTGAAACCTAACAATTCAAACTGTTACTGGAAATGAACGCTTCAACATAGAAGAACGAACTTTGGGGAACCAAGTCGCCTTAGTGTACTGATCATTACCTGAAAGTATCATCCAGTTTGGGTGAAAAAAGATTTGCTGAGATTTCTGGAGATTCGTAATTTTTGGAAGCTTGGCAACCCCTTTCCATGAAAGTGTTTCTCGCCAGTCACTGCTTAGGGCTACATCAAGAGGAAACAAAACATAGAGATAGAACTTGAAACTACTTTACTGTGTCAAGTTTCAAGAAGCTAGCACAAACCGTGTTGGATTTAGAGTTCCAAATACATCTATCAATATAGGAGAAAACAGAGTGAAACCTAAAAATTCAAACTGTTACTGGAAATGAACGCTTCAACATAGAAGAACGAACTTTGGGGAACCAAGTCGCCTTAGTGTACTGATCATTACCTGAAAGTATCATCCAGTTTGGGTGAAAAATTATTTGCTGAGATTTCTGGAGATTCGTAATTTTTGTAAGCTTGGCATCCCCTTTCCATGAAAGTGTTTCTCGCCAGTCACTGCTTAGGGCTACATCAAGAGGAAACAAAACCTAGAGATAGAACGTGAAAGTACTTTACTGTGTCAAGTTTCAAGAAGCTAGCACAAACCGTGTTGGATTTAGAGTTCCAAATACATGTATCAATATAGGAGAAAACAGAGTGAAACCTAAAAATTCAAACTGTTACAGGAAATGAACGCTTCAACATAGAAGAACGACATTTGGGGAACCAAGTCACCTTAGTGTACTGATCATTACCTGAAAGTATCATCCAGTTTGGGTGAAAAAATATTTGCTGAGATTTCTGGAGATTCGTAATTTTTGGAAGCTTGGCAACCCCTTTCCATGAAGTGTTTCTCGCCAGTCACTGCTTAGGGCTACATCAAGAGGAAACAAAACATAGAGATAGAACTTGAAACTACTTTACTGTGTCAAGTTTCAAGAAGCTAGCACAAACCGTGTTGGATTTAGAGTTCCAAATACATCTATCAATATAGGAGAAAACAGAGTGAAACCTAAAAATTCAAAGTGTTACTGGAAATGAACGCTTCAACATAGAAGAACGACATTTGGGGAACCAAGTCGCCTTCGTGTACTGATCATTACCTGAAAGTATCATCCAGTTTGGGTGAAAAAATATTTGCTGAGATTTCTGGAGATTCGTAATTTTTGGAAGCTTGGCAACCCCTCTCCATGACAGTGGTTCTCGCCAGTCACTGCTTAGGGCTACAGCAAGAGGAAACAAAACATAGAGATAGAACGTGAAACTATTTTACTGTATCAAGTTTCAAGAAGCTAGCACAAACCGTGTTGGATTTAGAGTTCCAAATACATCTATCAACATAGGAGAAAACAGAGTGAAATCTAAAAATTCAAACTGTTACTGCAAATGAACGCTTCAACATAGAAGAACGAACTTTGGGGAACCAAGTCGCCTTCGTGTACTGATCATTACCTGAAAGTATCATCCAGTTTGGGTGAAAAAATATTTGCTGAGATTTCTGGAGATTCGTAATTTTTGGAAACTTGGCAACCCCTTTCCATGAAAGTGGTTCTCGCCAGTCACTGCTTAGGGCTACATCAAGAGGAAACAAAACATAGAGCTAGAACGTGAAACTACTTTACTGTGTCAAGTTTCAAGAAGATAGCACAAACCGTATTGGATTTAGAGTTCCAAATACATGTATCAATATAGGAGAAAACAGAGTGAAACCTAAAAATTCAAACTGTTACAGGAAATGAACGCTTCAACAAAGAAGAACGACATTTGGGGAACCAAGTCGCCTTAGTGTACTGATCATTACCTGAAAGTATCATCCAGTTTTGGTGAAAAAAGATTTGCTGAGATTTCTGGAGATTCGTAACTTTTGGAAGCTTGGCAACCCCTCTCCATGAAAGTGGTCCTCGCCAGTCACTGCTTAGGGCTACAGCAAGAGGAAACAAAACATAGAGATAGAACGTGAAACTACTTTACTGTGTCAAGTTTCAAGAAGCTAGCACAAACCGTGTTGGATTTAGAGTTCCAAATACATGTATCAATATAGGAGAAAACAGAGTGAAACCTAAAAATTCAAACTGTTACAGGAAATGAACGCTTCAACATAGAAGAACGACATTTGGGGAACCAAGTCGCCTTAGTGTACTGATCATTACCTGAAAGTATCATCCAGTTTGGGTGAAAAAATATTTGCTGAGATTTCTGGAGATTCGTAATTTTTGGAAGCTTGGCAACCCCTTTCCATGAAAGTGTTTCTCGCCAGTCACTGCTTAGGGCTACATCAAGAGGAAACAAAACATAGAGATAGAACTTGAAACTACTTTACTGTGTCAAGTTTCAAGAAGCTAGCACAAACCGTGTTGGATTTAGAGTTCCAAATACATCTATCAATGTAGGAGAAAACAGAGTGAAACCTAAAAATTCAAACTGTTACTGGAAATGAACGCTTCAACATAGAAGAACGAAATTTGGGGAACCAAGTCGACTTAGTGTACTGATCATTACCTGAAAGTATCATCCAGTTTGGGTGAAAAAATATTTGCTGAGATTTTTGGAGATTCGTAATTTTTGGAAGCTTGGCAACCCCTCTCCATGAAAGTGGTTCTCGCCAGTCACTGCTTAGGGCTACAGCAAGAGGAAACAAAACATAGAGATAGAACGTGAAACTACTTTACTGTATCAAGTTTCAAGAAGCTAGCACAAACCGTGTTGGATTTAGAGTTCCAAATACATGTATCAATATAGGAGAAAACAGAGTGAAACCTAAAAATTCAAACTGTTACTGGAAATGAACGCTTCAACATAGAAGAACGACATTTGGGGAACCAAGTCGCCTTAGTGTACTGATCATTACCTGAAAGTATCATCCAGTTTGGGTGAAAAAAGATTTGCTGAGATTTCTGGAGATTCGTAACTTTTGAAAGCTTGGCATCCCCTTTCCATGAAAGTGTTTCTCGCCAGTCACTGCTTAGGGCTACATCAAGAGGAAACAAAACCTAGAGATAGAACGTGAAAGTACTTTACTGTGTCAAGTTTCAAGAAGCTAGCACAAACCGTGTTGGATTTAGAGTTCCAAATACATGTATCAATATAGGAGAAAACAGAGTGAAACCTAAAAATTCAAACTGTTACAGGAAATGAACGCTTCACCATAGAAGAACGACATTTGGGGAACCAAGTCGCCTTAGTGTACTGATCATTACCTGAAAGTATCATCCAGTTTGGTTGAAAAAATATTTGCTGAGATTTTTGGAGATTCGTAATTTTTGGAAGCTTGGCAACCCCTTTCCATGAAAGTGTTTCTCGCCAGTCACTGCTTAGGGCTACATCAAGAGGAAACAAAACATAGAGATAGAACTTGAAACTACTTTACTGTGTCAAGTTTCAAGAAGCTAGCACAAACCGTGTTGGATTTAGAGTTCCGAATACATCTATCAATATAGGAGAAAACAGAGTGAAACCTAAAAATTCAAAGTGTTACTGGAAATGAACGCTTCAACATAGAAGAACGACATTTGGGGAACCAAGTCGCCTTCGTGTACTGATCATTACCTGAAAGTATCATCCAGTTTGGGTGAAAAAATATTTGCTGAGATTTCTGGAGATTCGTAACTTTTGGAAGCTTGGCAACCTTTTTCCATGAAAGTGTTTCTCGCCAGTCAC
The DNA here is from genome assembly GCF_964194105.1 of Spermophilus citellus. Lineage (NCBI taxonomy): Eukaryota > Metazoa > Chordata > Mammalia > Rodentia > Sciuridae > Spermophilus > Spermophilus citellus. The sequence goes on along the minus strand of NW_027672739.1, from coordinate 110,612 downwards.
TGCTTAGGGCTACATCAAGAGGAAACAGAATATAGAGATAGAACGTGAAACTACTTTACTTTGTCAAGTTTCATGAAGCTAGCACAAACCGTGTTGGATTTAGAGTTCCAAATACATCTATCAATATAGGAGAAAACAGAGTGAAACCTAAAAATTCAAAGTGTTACTGGAAATGAACGCTTCAACATAGAAGAATGACATTTGGGGAACCAAGTCGCCTTCGTGTACTGATCATTACCTGAAAGTATCATCCATTTTGGGTGAAAAAATATTTGCTGAGATTTCTGGAGATTCGTAATTTTTGGAAGCTTGGCAACCCCTCTCCATGAAAGTGGTTCTCGCCAGTCACTGCTTAGGGCTACAGCAAGAGGAAACAAAACATAGAGATAGAACGTGAAACTACTTTACTGTGTCAAGTTTCAAGAAGCTAGCACAAACCGTATTGGATTTAGAGTTCCAAATACATGTATCAATATAGGAGAAAACAGAGTGAAACCTAAAAATTCAAACTGTTACAGGAAATGAACGCTTCAACAAAGAAGAACGACATTTGGGGAACCAAGTCGCCTTAGTGTACTGATCATTACCTGAAAGTATCATCCAGTTTGGGTGAAAAAAGATTTGCTGAGATTTCTGGAGATTCGTAACTTTTGGAAGCTTGGCAACCCCTCTCCATGAAAGTGGTCCTCGCCAGTCACTGCTTAGGGCTACAGCAAGAGGAAACAAAACATAGAGATAGAACGTGAAACTACTTTACTGTGTCAAGTTTCAAGAAGCTAGCACAAACCGTGTTGGATTTAGAGTTCCAAATACATGTATCAATATAGGAGAAAACAGAGTGAAACCTAAAATTTCAAACTGTTACAGGAAATGAATGCTTCAAAATAGAAGAACGACATTTGGGGAACCAAGTCGCCTTAGTGTACTGATCATTACCTGAAAGTATCATCCAGTTTGGGTGAAAAAATATTTGCTGAGATTTCTGGAGATTCGTAATTTTTGGAAGCTTGGCAACCCCTTTCCATGAAAGTGTTTTTCGCAAGTCACTGCTTAGGGCTACATCAAGAGGAAACAAAACATAGAGATAGAACTTGAAACTACTTTACTGTGTCAAGTTTCAAGAAGCTAGCACAAACCGTGTTGGATTTAGAGTTCCAAATACATCTATCAATATAGGAGAAAACAGAGTGAAACCTAAAAATTCAAACTGTTACTGGAAATGAACGCTTCAACATAGAAGAACGAAATTTGGGGAACCAAGTCGACTTAGTGTACTGATCATTACCTGAAAGTATCATCCAGTTTGGGTGAAAAAATATTTGCTGAGATTTTTGGAGATTCGTAATTTTTGGAAGCTTGGCAACCCCTCTCCATGAAAGTGGTTCTCGCCAGTCACTGCTTAGGGCTACAGCAAGAGGAAACAAAACATAGAGATAGAACGTGAAACTACTTTACTGTATCAAGTTTCAAGAAGCTAGCACAAACCGTGTTGGATTTAGAGTTCCAAATACATGTATCAATATAGGAGAAAACAGAGTGAAACCTAAAAATTCAAACTGTTACTGGAAATGAACGCTTCAACATAGAAGAACGACATTTGGGGAACCAAGTCGCCTTAGTGTACTGATCATTACCTGAAAGTATCATCCAGTTTGGGTGAAAAAAGATTTGCTGAGATTTCTGGAGATTCGTAACTTTTGAAAGCTTGGCATCCCCTTTCCATGAAAGTGTTTCTCGCCAGTCACTGCTTAGGGCTACATCAAGAGGAAACAAAACCTAGAGATAGAACGTGAAAGTACTTTACTGTGTCAAGTTTCAAGAAGCTAGCACAAACCGTGTTGGATTTAGAGTTCCAAATACATGTATCAATATAGGAGAAAACAGAGTGAAACCTAAAAATTCAAACTGTTACAGGAAATGAACGCTTCAACATAGAAGAACGACATTTGGGGAACCAAGTCGCCTTAGTGTACTGATCATTACCTGAAAGTATCATCCAGTTTGGGTGAAAAAATATTTGCTGAGATTTCTGGAGATTCGTAATTTTTGGAAGCTTGGCAACCCCTTTCCATGAAAGTGTTTCTCGCCAGTCACTGCTTAGGGCTACATCAAGAGGAAACAAAACATAGAGATAGAACTTGAAACTACTTTACTGTGTCAAGTTTCAAGAAGCTAGCACAAACCGTGTTGGATTTAGAGTTCCAAATACATCTATCAATATAGGAGAAAACAGAGTGAAACCTAAAAATTCAAAGTGTTACTGGAAATGAACGCTTCAACATAGAAGAACGACATTTGGGGAACCAAGTCGCCTTCGTGTACTGATCATTACCTGAAAGTATCATCCAGTTTGGGTGAAAAAATATTTGCTGAGATTTCTGGAGATTCGTAACTTTTGGAAGCTTGGCAACCTTTTTCCATGAAAGTGTTTCTCGCCAGTCACTGCTTAGGGCTACATCAAGAGGAAACAGAATATAGAGATAGAACGTGAAACTACTTTACTTTGTCAAGTTTCATGAAGCTAGCACAAACCGTGTTGGATTTAGAGTTCCAAATACATCTATCAATATAGGAGAAAACAGAGTGAAACCTAAAAATTCAAAGTGTTACTGGAAATGAACGCTTCAACATAGAAGAATGACATTTGGGGAACCAAGTCGCCTTCGTGTACTGATCATTACCTGAAAGTATCATCCAGTTTGGGTGAAAAAATATTTGCTGAGATTTCTGGAGATTCGTAATTTTTGGAAGCTTGGCAACCCCTCTCCATGAAAGTGGTTCTCGCCAGTCACTGCTTAGGGCTACAGCAAGAGGAAACAAAACATAGAGATAGAACGTGAAACTACTTTACTGTGTCAAGTTTCAAGAAGATAGCACAAACCGTATTGAATTTAGAGTTCCAAATACATGTATCAATATAGGAGAAAACAGAGTGAAACCTAAAAATTCAAACTGATACAGGAAATGAACGCTTCAACAAAGAAGAACGACATTTGGGGAACCAAGTCGCCTTAGTGTACTGATCATTACCTGAAAGTATCATCCAGTTTGGGTGAAAAAAGATTTGCTGAGATTTCTGGAGATTCGTAACTTTTGGAAGCTTGGCAACCCCTCTCCATGAAAGTGGTCCTCGCCAGTCACTGCTTAGGGCTACAGCAAGAGGAAACAAAACATAGAGATAGAACGTGAAACTACTTTACTGTGTCAAGTTTCAAGAAGCTAGCACAAACCGTGTTGGATTTAGAGTTCCAAATACATGTATCAATATAGGAGAAAACAGAGTGAAACCTAAAAATTCAAACTGTTACAGGAAATGAACGCTTCAACATAGAAGAACGACATTTGGGGAACCAAGTCGCCTTAGTGTACTGATCATTACCTGAAAGTATCATCCAGTTTGGGTGAAAAAATATTTGCTGAGATTTCTGGAGATTCGTAATTTTTGGAAGCTTGGCAACCCCTTTCCATGAAAGTGTTTCTCGCAAGTCACTGCTTAGGGCTACATCAAGAGGAAACAAAACATAGAGATAGAACTTGAAACTACTTTACTGTGTCAAGTTTCAAGAAGCTAGCACAAACCGTGTTGGATTTAGAGTTCCAAATACATCTATCAATATAGGAGAAAACAGAGTGAAACCTAAAAATTCAAACTGTTACTGGAAATCAACGCTTCAACATAGAAGAACGAAATTTGGGGAACCAAGTCGACTTAGTGTACTGATCATTACCTGAAAGTATCATCCAGTTTGGGTGAAAAAATATTTGCTGAGATTTCTGGAGATTCGTAATTTTTGGAAGCTTGGCAACCCCTCTCCATGAAAGTGGTTCTCGCCAGTCACTGCTTAGGGCTACAGCAAGAGGAAACAAAACATAGAGATAGAACGTGAAACTACTTTACTGTATCAAGTTTCAAGAAGCTAGCACAAACCGTGTTGGATTTAGAGTTCCAAATACATGTATCAATATAGGAGAAAACAGAGTGAAACCTAAAAATTCAAACTGTTACTGGAAATGAACGCTTCAACATAGAAGAACGACATTTGGGGAACCAAGTCGCCTTAGTGTACTGATCATTACCTGAAAGTATCATCCAGTTTGGGTGAAAAAATATTTGCTGAGATTTCTGGAGATTCGTAACTTTTGAAAGCTTGGCATCCCCTTTCCATGAAAGTGTTTCTCGCCAGTCACTGCTTAGGGCTACATCAAGAGGAAACAAAACCTAGAGATAGAACGTGAAAGTACTTTACTGTGTCAAGTTTCAAGAAGCTAGCACAAACCGTGTTGGATTTAGAGTTCCAAATACATGTATCAATATAGGAGAAAACAGAGTGAAACCTAAAAATTCAAACTGTTACAGGAAATGAACGCTTCAACATAGAAGAACGACATTTGGGGAACCAAGTCGCCTTAGTGTACTGATCATTACCTGAAAGTATCATCCAGTTTGGGTGAAAAAATATTTGCTGAGATTTCTGGAGATTCGTAATTTTTGGAAGCTTGGCAACCCCTTTCCATGAAAGTGTTTCTCGCCAGTCACTGCTTAGGGCTACATCAAGAGGAAACAAAACATAGAGATAGAACTTGAAACTACTTTACTGTTTCAAGTTTCAAGAAGCTAGCACAAACCGTGTTGGATTTAGAGTTCCAAATACATCTATCAATATAGGGGAAAACAGAGTGAAACCTAAAAATTCAAAGTGTTACTGGAAATGAACGCTTCAACATAGAAGAACGAAATTTGGGGAACCAAGTCGCCTTAGTGTACTGATCATTACCTGAAAGTATCATCCAGTTTGGGTGAAAAAATATTTGCTGAGATTTCTGGAGATTCGTAATTTTTGGAAGCTTGGCAACCCCTTTCCATGAAAGTGTTTCTCGCCAGTCACTGCTTAGGGCTACATCAAGAGGAAACAAAACATAGAGATAGAACGTGAAACTACTTTACTGTGTCAAGTTTCAAGAAGCTAGCACAAACCGTGTTGGATTTAGAGTTCCAAATACATGTATCAATATAGGAGAAAACAGAGTGAAACCTAACAATTCAAACTGTTACAGGAAATGAACGCTTCAACATAGAAGAACGAAATTTGGGGAACCAAGTCGCCTTAGTGTACTGATCATTACCTGAAAGTATCATCCAGTTTGGGTGAAAAAATATTTGCTGAGATTTCTGGAGATTCGTAATTTTTGGAAGCTTGGCAACCCCTTTCCATGAAAGTGTTTCTCGCCAGTCACTGCTTAGGGCTACATCAAGAGGAAACAGAATATAGAGATAGAACGTGAAACTACTTTACTTTGTCAAGTTTCATGAAGCTAGCACAAACCGTGTTGGATTTAGAGTTCCAAATACATCTATCAATATAGGGGAAAACAGAGTGAAACCTAAAAATTCAAAGTGTTACTGGAAATGAACGCTTCAACATAGAAGAACGACATTTGGGGAACCAAGTCGCCTTTGTGTACTGATCATTACCTGAAAGTATCATCCAGTTTGGGTGAAAAAATATTTGCTGAGATTTCTGGAGATTCGTAACTTTTGGAAGCTTGGCAACCTTTTTCCATGAAAGTGTTTCTCGCCAGTCACTGCTTAGGGCTACATCAAGAGGAAACAGAATATAGAGATAGAACGTGAAACTACTTTACTTTGTCAAGTTTCATGAAGCTAGCACAAACCGTGTTGGATTTAGAGTTCCAAATACATCTATCAATATAGGAGAAAACAGAGTGAAACCTAAAAATTCAAAGTGTTACTGGAAATGAACGCTTCAACATAGAAGAATGACATTTGGGGAACCAAGTCGCCTTTGTGTACTGATCATTACCTGAAAGTATCATCCAGTTTGGGTGAAAAAATATTTGCTGAGATTTCTGGAGATTCGTAATTTTTGGAAGCTTGGCAACCCCTCTCCATGAAAGTGGTTCTCGCCAGTCACTGCTTAGGGCTACAGCAAGAGGAAACAAAACATAGAGATAGAACGTGAAACTACTTTACTGTGTCAAGTTTCAAGAAGCTAGCACAAACCGTGTTGGATTTAGAGTTCCAAATACATCTATCAATATAGGAGAAATCAGAGTGAAACCTAAAAATTCAAACTGTTACTGGAAATGAACGCTTCAACATAGAAGAACGAAATTTGGGGAACCAAGTCGCCTTAGTGTACTGATCATTACCTGAAAGTATCATCCAGTTAGGGTGAAAAAATATTTGCTGAGATTTCTGGAGATTCGTAATTTTTGGAAGCTTGGCAACCCCTTTCCATGAAAGTGTTTCTCGCCAGTCACTGCTTAGGGCTACATCAAGAGGAAACAAAACATAGAGATAGAACGTGAAACTACTTTACTGTGTCAAGTTTCAAGAAGCTAGCACAAACCGTGTTGGATTTAGAGTTCCAAATACATGTATCAATATAGGAGAAAACAGAGTGAAACCTAACAATTCAAACTGTTACTGGAAATGAACGCTTCAACATAGAAGAACGAACTTTGGGGAACCAAGTCGCCTTAGTGTACTGATCATTACCTGAAAGTATCATCCAGTTTGGGTGAAAAAATATTTGCTGAGATTTCTGGAGATTCGTAATTTTTGGAAGCTTGGCAACCCCTTTCCATGAAAGTGTTTCTCGCCAGTCACTGCTTAGGGCTACATCAAGAGGAAACAAAACATAGAGATAGAACGTGAAACTACTTTACTGTGTCAAGTTTCAAGAAGCTAGCACAAACCGTGTTGGATTTAGAGTTCCAAATACATGTATCAATATAGGAGAAAACAGAGTGAAACCTAAAAATTCAAACTGTTACAGGAAATGAACGCTTCAACATAGAAGAACGACATTTGGGGAACCAAGTCGCCTTAGTGTACTGATCATTACCTGAAAGTATCATCCAGTTTGGGTGAAAAAATATTTGCTGAGATTTCTGGAGATTCGTAATTTTTGGAAGCTTGGCAACCCCTTTCCATGAAAGTGTTTCTCGCCACTCACTGCTTAGGGCTACATCAAGAGGAAACAAAACATAGAGATAGAACTTGAAACTACTTTACTCTGTCAAGTTTCAAGAAGCTAGCACAAACCGTGTTGGATTTAGAGTTCCAAATACATCTATCAATATAGGAGAAAACAGAGTGAAACCTAAAAATTCAAACTGTTACTGGAAATGAACGCTTCAACATAGAAGAACGAACTTTGGGGAACCAAGTCGCCTTAGTGTACTGATCATTACCTGAAAGTATCATCCAGTTTGGGTGAAAAAATATTTGCTGAGATTTCTGGAGATTCGTAATTTTTGGAAGCTTGGCAACCCCTCTCCATGAAAGTGGTTCTCGCCAGTCACTGCTTAGGGCTACAGCAAGAGGAAACAAAACCTAGAGATAGAACGTGAAACTACTTTACTGTGTCAAGTTTCAAGAAGCTAGCACAAACCGTGTTGGATTTAGAGTTCCAAATACATGTATCAATATAGGAGAAAACAGAGTGAAACCTAAAAATTCAAACTGTTACTGGAAATGAACGCTTCAACATATAAGAACGAAATTTGGGGAACCAAGTCGCCTACGTGTACTGATCATTACCTGAAAGTATCATCCAGTTTGGGTGAAAAAATATTTGCTGAGATTTCTGGAGATTCGTAACTTTTGTAAGCTTGGCATCCCCTTTCCATGAAAGTGTTTCTGGCCAGTCACTGCTTAGGGCTACATCAAGAGGAAACAAAACCTAGAGATAGAACCTGAAAGTACTTTACTGTGTCAAGTTTCAAGAAGCTAGCACAAACCGTGTTGGATTTAGAGTTCCAAATACATGTATCAATATAGGAGAAAACAGAGTGAAACCTAAAAATTCAAACTGTTACAGGAAATGAACGCTTCAACATAGAAGAACGACATTTGGGGAACCAAGTCGCCTTAGTGTACTGATCATTACCTGAAAGTATCATCCAGTTTGGGTGAAAAAATATTTGCTGAGATTTCTGGAGATTCGTAATTTTTGGAAGCTTGGCAACCCCTTTCCATGAAAGTGTTTCTCGCCAGTCACTGCTTAGGGCTACATCAAGAGGAAACAAAACATAGAGATAGAACGTGAAACTACTTTACTGTGTCAAGTTTCAAGAAGCTAGCACAAACCGTGTTGGATTTAGAGTTCCAAATACATGTATCAATATAGGAGAAAACAGAGTGAAACCTAAAAATTCAAACTGTTACAGGAAATGAACGCTTCAACATAGAAGAACGACATTTGGGGAATCAAGTCGCCTTAGTGTACTGATCATTACCTGAAAGTATCATCCAGTTTGGGTGAAAAAATATTTGCTGATATTTCTGGAGATTCGTAATTTTTGGAAGCTTGGCAACCCCTTTCCATGAAAGTGTTTCTCGCCAGTCACTGCTTAGGGCTACATCAAGAGGAAACAAAACATAGAGATAGAACGTGAAACTACTTTATTGTGTCAAGTTTCAAGAAGCTAGCACAAACTGTGTTGGATTTAGAGTTCCAAATACATGTATCAATATAGGAGAAAACAGAGTGAAACCTAAAAATTCAAACTGTTACAGGAAATGAACGCTTCAACATAGAAGAACGACATTTGGGGAACCAAGTCGCCTTAGTGTACTGATCATTACCTGAAAGTATCATCCAGTTTGGGTGAAAAAATATTTGCTGAGATTTCTGGAGATTCGTAATTTTTGGAAGCTTGGCAACCCCTTTCCATGAAAGTGTTTCTCGCCAGTCACTGTTTAGGGCTACATCAAGAGGAAACAAAACCTAGAGATAGAACGTGAAACTACTTTACTGTGTCAAGTTTCAAGAAGCTAGCACAAACCGTGTTGGATTTAGAGTTCCAAATACATCTATCAATATAGGAGAAAACAGAGTGAAACCTAAAAATTCAAACTGTTACTGGAAATGAACGCTTCAACATAGAAGAACGAAATTTGGGGAACCAAGTCGCCTTAGTGTAGTGATCATTACCTGAAAGTATCATCCAGTTTGGGTGAAAAAATATTTGCTGAGATTTCTGGAGATTCGTAATTTTTGGAAGCTTGGCAACCCCTTTCCATGAAAGTGTTTCTCGCCAGTCACTGCTTAGGGCTACATCAAGAGGAAGCAATACCTAGAGATAGAACGTGAAACTACTTTACTGTGTCAAGTTTCAAGAAGCTAGCACAAACCGTGTTAGATTTAGAGTTCCAAATACATCTATCAATATAGGAGAAAACAGAGTGAAACCTAAAAATTCAAACTGTTACTGGAAATGAACGCTTCAACATAGAAGAATGACATTTGGGGAACCAAGTCGCCTTCGTGTACTGATCATTACCTGAAAGTATCATCCAGTTTGGGTGAAAAAATATTTGCTGAGATTTCTGGAGATTCGTAACTTTTGGAAGCTTGGCAACCTTTTTCCATGAAAGTGTTTCTCGCCAGTCACTGCTTAGGGCTACATCAAGAGGAAACAGAATATAGAGATAGAACGTGAAACTACTTTACTGTGTCAAGTTTCATGAAGCTAGCACAAACCGTGTTGGATTTAGAGTTCCAAATACATGTATCAATATAGGAGAAAACAGAGTGAAACCTAAAAATTCAAACTGTTACTGGAAATGAACGCTTCGACATAGAAGAACGAACTTTGGGGAACCAAGTCGCCTTAGTGTACTGATTATTACCTGAAAGTATCATCCAGTTTGGGTGAAAAAATATTTGCTGAGATTTCTGGAGATTCGTAATTTTTGGAAGCTTGGCAACCCCTTTCCATGAAAGTGTTTCTCGCCAGTCACTGCTTAGGGCTACATCAAGAGGAAACAAAACATAGAGATAGAACGTGAAACTACTTTACTGTGTCAAGTTTCAAGAAGCTAGCACAAACCGTGTTGGATTTAGAGTTCCAAATACATGTATCAATATAGGAGAAAACAGAGTGAAACCTAAAAATTCAAACTGTTACAGGAAATGAACGCTTCAACATAGAAGAACGACATTTGGGGAACCAAGTCGCCTTAGTGTACTGATCATTACCTGAAAGTATCATCCAGTTTGGGTGAAAAAAGATTTGCTGAGATTTCTGGAGATTCGTAACTTTTGGAAGCTTGGCAACCCCTCTCCATGAAAGTGGTCCTCGCCAGTCACTGCTTAGGGCTACAGCAAGAGGAAAAAAAACATAGAGATAGAACGTGAAACTACTTTACTGTATCAAGTTTCAAGAAGCTAGCACAAACCGTGTTGGATTTAGAGTTCCAAATACATGTATCAATATAGGAGAAAACAGAGTGAAACCTAAAAATTCAAACTGTTACTGGAAATGAACGCTTTAACATAGAAGAACGAAATTTGGGGAACCAAGTCGCCTTAGTGTACTGATCATTACCTGAAAGTATCATCCAGTTTGGGTGAAAAAATATTTGCTGAGATTTCTGGAGATTCGTAATTTTTGGAAGCTTGGCAACCCCTTTCCATGAAAGTGTTTCTCGCCAGTCACTGCTTAGGGCTACATCAAGAGGAAACAAAACCTAGAGATAGAACATGAAACTACTTTACTGTGTCAAGTTTCAAGAAGCTAGCACAAACCGTGTTGGATTTAGAGTTCCAAATACATCTATCAATATAGGAGAAAACAGAGTGAAACCTAAAAATTCAAAGTGTTACTGGAAATGAACGCTTCAACATAGAAGAACGACATTTGGGGAACCAAGTCGCCTTCGTGTACTGATCATTACCTGAAAGTATCATCCAGTTTGGGTGAAAAAATATTTGCTGAGATTTCTGGAGATTCGTAATTTTTGGAAGCTTGGCAACCCCTCTCCATGAAAGTGGTTCTCGCCAGTCACTGCTTAGGGCTACATCAAGAGGAAACAAAACATAGAGATAGAACGTGAAACTACTTTACTGTGTCAAGTTTCAAGAAGCTAGCACAAACCGTGTTGGATTTAGAGTTCCAAATACATGTATCAATATAGGAGAAAACAGAGTGAAACCTAAAAATTCAAACTGTTACTGGAAATGAACGCTTCAACATAGAAGAACGACATTTGGGGAACCAAGTCGCCTTAGTGTACTGATCATTACCTGAAAGTATCATCCAGTTTGGGTGAAAAAAGATTTGCTGAGATTTCTGGAGATTCGTAATTTTTGGAAGCTTGGCAACCCCTCTCCATGAAAGTGGTTCTCGCCAGTCACTGCTTAGGGCTACAGCAAGAGGAAACAAAACATAGAGAGAGAACATGAAACTACTTAACTGTGTCAAGTTTCATGAATCTAGCACAAACCGTGTTGGATTTAGAGTTCCAAATACATGTATCAATATAGGAGAAAACAGAGTGAAACCTAAAAATTCAAACTGTTACAGGAAATGAACGCGTCAACATAGAAGAACGACATTTGGGGAACCAAGTCACCTTCGTGTACTGATCATTACCTGAAAGTATCATCCAGTTTGGGTGAAAAAATATTTGCTGAGATTTCTGGCGATTCGTAATTTTTGGAAGCTTGGCAACCCCTTTCCATGAAAGTGTTTCTCGCCAGTCACTGCTTAGGGCTACATCAAGAGGAAACAAAACATAGAGATAGAACATGAAACTACTTAATTGTGTCAAGTTTCAAGAAGCTAGCACAAACCGTGTTGTATTTAGAGTTCCAAATACATGTATCAATATAGGAGAAAACAGAGTGAAACCTAAAAATTCAAACTGTTACAGGAAATGAACGCTTCAACATAGAAGAACGACATTTGGGGAACCAAGTCGCCTTAGTGTACTGATCATTACCTGAAAGTATCATCCAGTTTGGGTGAAAAAATATTTGCTGAGATTTCTGGAGATTCGTAATTTTTGGAAGCTTGGCAACCCCTTTCCATGAAAGTGTTTCTCGCCAATCACTGCTTAGGGCTACATCAAGAGGAAACAAAACATAGAGATAGAACTTGAAACTACTTTACTGTGGCAAGTTTCAAGAAGCTAGCACAAACCGTGTTGGATTTAGAGTTCCAAATACATGTATCAATATAGGAGAAAACAGAGTGAAACCTAAAAATTCAAACTGTTACTGGAAATGAACGCTTCAACATAGAAGAACGAAATTTGGGGAACCAAGTCGCCTTCGTGTACTGATCATTACCTGAAAGTATCATCCAGTTTGGGTGAAAAAATATTTGCTGAGATTTCTGGAGATTCGTAATTTTTGGAAGCTTGGCAACCCCTTTCCATGAAAGTGTTTCTCGCCAGTCACTGCTTAGGGCTACAGCAAGAGGAAACAAAACCTAGAGATAGAACGTGAAACTACTGTGTCAAGTTTCAAGAAGCTAGCACAAACCGTGTTGGATTTAGAGTTCCAAATACATGTATCAATACAGGAGAAAACAGAGTGAAACCTAAAAATTCAAACTGTTACTGGAAATGAACGCTTCAACATAGAAGAACGAAACTTGGGGAACCAAGTCGCCTACGTGAACTGATCATTACCTGAAAGTATCATCCAGTTTGGGTTAAAAAATATTTGCTGAGATTTCTGGAGATTCGTAACTTTGGGAAGCTTGGCAACCCCTTTCCATGAAAGTGTTTCTCGCCAGTCACTGCTTAGGGCTACAGCAAGAGGAAACAAAACATAGAGAGAGAACGTGAAACTACTTTACTGTGTCAAGTTTCAAGAAGCTAGCACAAACCGTGTTGGATTTAGAGTTCCAAATACATCTATCAATATAGGAGAAAACAGAGTGAAACCTAAAAATTCAAAGTGTTACTGGAAATGAATGCTTCAACATAGAAGAACGACATTTGGGGAACCAAGTCGCCTTAGTGTACTGATCATTACCTGAAAGTATCATCCAGTTTGGGTGAAAAAATATTTGCTGAGATTTCTGGAGATTCGTAATTTTTGGAAGCTTGGCAACCCCTCTCCATGAAAGTGGTTCTCGCCAGTCACTGCTTAGGGCTACATCAAGAGGAAACAAAACATAGAGAGAGAACGTGAAACTACTTTACTGTGTCAAGTTTCAAGAAGCTAGCACAAACCGTGTTGGATTTAGAGTTCCAAATACATGTATCAATATAGGAGAAAACAGAGTGAAACCTAAAAATTCAAACTGTTACAGGAAATGAACGCTTCAACATAGAAGAACGACATTTGGGGAACCAAGTCGCCTTCGTGTACTGATCATTACCTGAAAGTATCATCCAGTTTGGCCGAAAAAATATTTGCTGAGATTTCTGGAGATTCGTAATTTTTGGAAGCTTGGCAACCCCTTTCCATGAAAGTGTTTCTCGCCAGTCACTGCTTAGGGCTACATCAAGAGGAAACAAAACATAGAGATAGAACGTGAAACTACTTTATTGTGTCAAGTTTCAAGAAGCTAGCACAAACCGTGTTGGATTTAGAGTTCCAAATACATCTATCAATATAGGAGAAAACAGAGTGAAACCTAAAAATTCAAACTGTTACTGGAAATGAACGCTTCAACAAAGAAGAACGACATTTGGGGAACCAAGTCGCCTTAGTGTACTGATCATTACCTAAAAGTATCATCCAGTTTGGGTGAAAAAATATTTGCTGAGATTTCTGGAGATTCGTAATTTTTGGAAGCTTGGCAACCCCTCTCCATGAAAGTGGTTCTCGCCAGTCACTGCTTAGGGCTACAGCAAGAGGAAACAAAACATAGAGATAGAACGTGAAACTACTTTACTGTATCAAGTTTCAAGAAGCTAGCACAAACCGTGTTGGATTTAGAGTTCCAAATACATCTATCAATATAGGAGAAAACAGAGTGAAACCTAAAAATTCAAACTGTTACTGGAAATGAACGCTTCAACATAGAAGAACGACATTTGGGGAACCAAGTCGCCTTCGTGTACTGATCATTACCTGAAAGTATCATCCAGTTTGGGTGAAAAAATATTTGCTGAGATTTCTGGAGATTCGTAATTTTTGGAAGCTTGGCAACCCCTTTCCATGAAAGTGTTTCTCGCCAGTCACTGCTTAGGGCTACATCAAGAGGAAACAAAACCTAGAGATAGAACGTGAAACTACTTTATTGTGTCAAGTTTCAAGAAGCTAGCACAAACCGTGTTGGATTTAGAGTTCCAAATACATCTATCAATATAGGAGAAAACAGAGTGAAACCTAAAAATTCAAAGTGTTACTGGAAATGAACGCTTCAACATAGAAGAACGAAACTTGGGGAACCAAGTCGCCTACGTGAACTGATCATTACCTGAAAGTATCATCCAGTTTAGGTTAAAAAATATTTGCTGAGATTTCTGGAGATTCGTAACTTTGGGAAGCTTGGCAACCCCTTTCCATGAAAGTGTTTCTTGCCAGTCACTGCTTAGGGCTACATGAAGGGGAAACAAAACCTAGAGATAGAACGTGAAAGTACTTTACTCTGTCAAGTTTCAAGAAGCTAGCACAAACCGTGTTGGATTTAGAGTTCCAAATACATGTATCAATATAGGAGAAAACAGAGTGAAACCTAAAAATTCAAACTGTTACTGGAAATGAACGCTTCAACATAGAAGAACGAAATTTGGGGAACCAAGTCGCCTTCGTGTACTGATCATTACCTGAAAGTATCATCCAGTTTGGGTGAAAAAATATTTGCTGAGATTTCTGGAGATTCGTAATTTTTGGAAGCTTGGCAACCCCTTTCCATGAAAGTGTTTCTCGCCAGTCACTGCTTAGGGCTACATCAAGAGGAAACAAAACATAGAGATAGAACGTGAAACTACTTTACTGTGTCAAGTTTCAAGAAGCTAGCACAAACCGTGTTGGATTTAGAGTTCCAAATACATGTATCAATATAGGAGAAAACAGAGAGAAACCTAAAAATTCAAACTGTTACAGGAAACGAACGCTTCAACAAAGAAGAACGACATTTGGGGAACCAAGTCGCCTTAGTGTACTGATCATTACCTGAAAGTATCATCCAGTTTGGATGAAAAAAGATTTGCTGAGATTTCTGGAGATTCGTAATTTTTGGAAGCTTGGCAACCCCTCTCCATGAAAGTGGTTCTCGCCAGTCACTGCTTAGGGCTACAGGAAGAGGAAACAAAACATAGAGATAGAACGTGAAACTACTTTACTGTATCAAGTTTCAAGAAGCTAGCACAAACCGTGTTGGATTTAGAGTTCCAAATACATGTATCAATATAGGAGAAAACAGAGTGAAACCTAAAAATTCAAACTGTTACTGGAAATGAACGCTTCAACATAGAAGAACGAAATTTGGGGAACCAAGTCGCCTTAGTGTACTGATCATTACCTGAAAGTATCATCCAGTTTGGGTGAAAAAATATTTGCTGAGATTTCTGGAGATTCGTAATTTTTGGAAGCTTGGCAACCCCTTTCCATGAAAGTGTTTCTCGAAAGTCACTGCTTAGGGCTACAGCAAGAGGAAACAAAACCTAGAGATAGAACGTGAAACTACTTTACTGTGTCAAGTTTCAAGAAGCTAGCACAAACCGTGTTGGATTAGAGTTCCAAATACATGTATCAATATAGGAGAAAACAGAGTGAAACCTAAAAATTCAAACTGTTACTGGAAATGAACGCTTCAACATAGAAGAACGAAATTTGGGGAACCAAGTCGCCTTAGTGTACTGATCATTACCTGAAAGTATCATCCAGTTTGGGTGAAAAAATATTTGCTGAGATTTCTGGAGATTCGTAATTTTTGGAAGCTTGGCAACCGCTTTCCATAAAAGTGTTTCTCGCCAGTCACTGCTTAGAGCTACATCAAGAGGAAACAAAACCTAGAGATAGAACGTGAAACTACTTTACTGTGTCAAGTTTCAAGAAGCTAGCACAAACCGAGTTGGATTTAGAGTTCCAAATACATCTATCAATATAGGAGAAAACAGACTGAAACCTAAAAATTCAAACTGTTACCGGAAATGAACGCTTCAACATAGAAGAATGAAATTTGGGGAACCAAGTCGCCTACGTGTACTGATCATTACCTGAAAGTATCATCCAGTTTGGGTGAAAAAATATTTGCTGAGATTTCTGGAGATTCGTAACTTTTTGAAGCTTGGCAACCTTTTTCCATGAAAGTGTTTCTCGCCAGTCACTGCTTAGGGCTACATCAAGAGGAAACAGAATATAGAGATAGAACGTGAAACTACTTTACATTGTCAAGTTTCATGAAGCTAGCACAAACCGTGTTGGATTTAGAGTTCCAAATACATGTATCAATATAGGAGAAAACAGAGTGAAACCTAAAAATTCAAACTGTTACTGGAAATGAACGCTTCAACATAGAAGAACGACATTTGGGGAACCAAGTCGCCTTAGTGTACTGATCATTACCTGAAAGTATCATCCAGTTTGGGTGAAAAAATATTTGCTGAGATTTCTGGAGATTCGTAATTTTTGGAAGCTTGGCAAACCCTTTCCATGAAAGTGTTTCTCGCCAGTCACTGCTTAGGGCTACATCAAGAGGAAACAAAACATAGAGATAGAACGTGAAACTACTTTATTGTGTCAAGTTTCAAGAAGCTAGCACAAACCGTGTTGGATTTAGAGTTCCAAATACATCTATCAATATAGGAGAAAACAGAGTGAAACCTAAAAATTCAAACTGTTACAGGAAATGAACGCTTCAACATAGAAAAACGAAATTTGGGGAACCAAGTCGCCTTAGTGTACTGATCATTACCTGAAAGTATCATCCAGTTTGGGTGAAAAAATATTTGCTGAGATTTCTGGAGATTCGTAATTTTTGGAAGCTTGGCAACCCCTTTCCATGAAAGTGTTTCTCGCCAGTCACTGCTTAGGGCTACATCAAGAGGAAACAAAACATAGAGATAGAACGTGAAACTACTTTACTGTGTCAAGTTTCAAGAAGCTAGCACAAACCGTGTTGGATTTAGAGTTCCAAATACATGTATCAATATAGGAGAAAACAGAGAGAAACCTAAAAATTCAAACTGTTACAGGAAACGAACGCTTCAACAAAGAAGAACGACATTTGGGGAACCAAGTCGCCTTAGTGTACTGATCATTACCTGAAAGTATCATCCAGTTTGGATGAAAAAAGATTTGCTGAGATTTCTGGAGATTCGTAATTTTTGGAAGCTTGGCAACCCCTCTCCATGAAAGTGGTTCTCGCCAGTCACTGCTTAGGGCTACAGGAAGAGGAAACAAAACATAGAGATAGAACGTGAAACTACTTTACTGTATCAAGTTTCAAGAAGCTAGCACAAACCGTGTTGGATTTAGAGTTCCAAATACATGTATCAATATAGGAGAAAACAGAGTGAAACCTAAAAATTCAAACTGTTACTGGAAATGAACGCTTCAACATAGAAGAACGAAATTTGGGGAACCAAGTCGCCTTAGTGTACTGATCATTACCTGAAAGTATCATCCAGTTTGGGTGAAAAAATATTTGCTGAGATTTCTGGAGATTCGTAATTTTTGGAAGCTTGGCAACCCCTTTCCATGAAAGTGTTTCTCGAAAGTCACTGCTTAGGGCTACAGCAAGAGGAAACAAAACCTAGAGATAGAACGTGAAACTACTTTACTGTGTCAAGTTTCAAGAAGCTAGCACAAACCGTGTTGGATTAGAGTTCCAAATACATGTATCAATATAGGAGAAAACAGAGTGAAACCTAAAAATTCAAACTGTTACTGGAAATGAATGCTTCAACATAGAAGAACGAAATTTGGGGAACCAAGTCGCCTTAGTGTACTGATCATTACCTGAAAGTATCATCCAGTTTGGGTGAAAAAATATTTGCTGAGATTTCTGGAGATTCGTAATTTTTGGAAGCTTGGCAACCGCTTTCCATAAAAGTGTTTCTCGCCAGTCACTGCTTAGAGCTACATCAAGAGGAAACAAAACCTAGAGATAGAACGTGAAACTACTTTACTGTGTCAAGTTTCAAGAAGCTAGCACAAACCGAGTTGGATTTAGAGTTCCAAATACATCTATCAATATAGGAGAAAACAGACTGAAACCTAAAAATTCAAACTGTTACCGGAAATGAACGCTTCAACATAGAAGAATGAAATTTGGGGAACCAAGTCGCCTACGTGTACTGATCATTACCTGAAAGTATCATCCAGTTTGGGTGAAAAAATATTTGCTGAGATTTCTGGAGATTCGTAACTTTTTGAAGCTTGGCAACCTTTTTCCATGAAAGTGTTTCTCGCCAGTCACTGCTTAGGGCTACATCAAGAGGAAACAGAATATAGAGATAGAACGTGAAACTACTTTACATTGTCAAGTTTCATGAAGCTAGCACAAACCGTGTTGGATTTAGAGTTCCAAATACATGTATCAATATAGGAGAAAACAGAGTGAAACCTAAAAATTCAAACTGTTACTGGAAATGAACGCTTCAACATAGAAGAACGACATTTGGGGAACCAAGTCGCCTTAGTGTACTGATCATTACCTGAAAGTATCATCCAGTTTGGGTGAAAAAATATTTGCTGAGATTTCTGGAGATTCGTAATTTTTGGAAGCTTGGCAAACCCTTTCCATGAAAGTGTTTCTCGCCAGTCACTGCTTAGGGCTACATCAAGAGGAAACAAAACATAGAGATAGAACGTGAAACTACTTTATTGTGTCAAGTTTCAAGAAGCTAGCACAAACCGTGTTGGATTTAGAGTTCCAAATACATCTATCAATATAGGAGAAAACAGAGTGAAACCTAAAAATTCAAACTGTTACAGGAAATGAACGCTTCAACATAGAAAAACGAAATTTGGGGAACCAAGTCGCCTTAGTGTACTGATCATTACCTGAAAGTATCATCCAGTTTGGGTGAAAAAATATTTGCTGAGATTTCTGGAGATTCGTAATTTTTGGAAGCTTGGCAACCCCTCTCCATGAAAGTGGTTCTCGCCAGTCACTGCTTAGGGCTACATCAAGAGGAAACAAAACATAGAGATAGAACTTGAAACTACTTTACTCTGTCAAGTTTCAAGAAGCTAGCACAAACCGTGTTGGATTTAGAGTTCCAAATACATGTATCAATATAGGAGAAAACAGAGTGAAACCTAAAAATTCAAACTGTTACTGGAAATGAACGCTTCAACATAGAAGAACGAAATTTGGGGAACCAAGTTGCCTTAGTGTACTGATCATTACCTGAAAGTATCATCCAGTTTGGGTGAAAAAATATTTGCTGAGATTTTTGGAGATTCGTAATTTTTGGAAGCTTGGCAACCCCTCTCCATGAAAGTGGTTCTCGCCAGTCACTGCTTAGGGCTACAGCAAGAGGAAACAAAACATAGAGATAGAACGTGAAACTACTTTACTGTATCAAGTTTCAAGAAGCTAGCACAAACCGTGTTGGATTTAGAGTTCCAAATACATGTATCAATATAGGAGAAAACAGAGTGAAACCTAAAAATTCAAACTGTTACTGGAAATGAACGCTTCAAAATAGAAGAACGAACTTTGGAAAACCAAGTCGCCTTAGTGTACTGATCATTACCTGAAAGTATCATCCAGTTTGGGTGAAAAAATATTTGCTGAGATTTCTGGAGATTCGTAATTTTTGGAAGCTTGGCAACCCCTCTCCATGAAAGTGGTTCTCGCCAGTCACTGCTTAGGGCTACAGCAAGAGGAAACAAAACATAGAGATAGAACGTGAAACTACTTTACTGTGTCAAGTTTCAAGAAGCTAGCACAAACCGTGTTGGATTTAGAGTTCCAAATACATGTATCAATATAGGAGAAAACAGAGTGAAACCTAAAAATTCAAACTGTTACAGGAAATGAACGCTTCAACATAGAAGAACGACATTTGGGGAACCAAGTCGCCTTAGTGTACTGATCATTACCTGAAAGTATCATCCAGTTTGGGTGAAAAAATATTTGCTGAGATTTCTGGAGATTCGTAACTTTTGGAAGCTTGGCAAAGTTTTTCCGTGAAAGTGTTTCTCACCAGTCACTGCTTAGGGCTACATCAAGAGGAAACAGAATATAGAGATAGAACGTGAAACTACTTTACTTTGTCAAGTTTCATGAAGCTAGCACAAACCGTTTTGGATTTAGAGTTCCAAATACATGTATCAATATAGGAGAAAACAGAGTGAAACCTAAAAATTCAAAGTGTTACTGGAAATGAACGCTTCAACATAGAAGAACGACATTTGGGGAACCAAGTCGCCTTCGTGTACTGATCATTACCTGAAAGTATCATCCAGTTTGGGTGAAAAAATATTTGCTGAGATTTCTGGAGATTCGTAATTTTTGGAAGCTTGGCAACCCCGTTCCATGAAAGTGTTTCTCGCCAGTCACTGCTTAGGGCTACATCAAGAGGAAACAAAACATAGAGATAGAACGTGAAACTACTTTACTGTGTCAAGTTTCAAGAAGCTAGCACAAACCGTGTTGGATTTAGAGTTCCAAATACATGTATCAATATAGGAGAAAACAGAGTGAAACCTAAAAATTCAAACTGTTACAGGAAATGAACGCTTCAACATAGAAAAACGAAATTTGGGGAACCAAGTCGCCTTAGTGTACTGATCATTACCTGAAAGTATCATCCAGTTTGGGTGAAAAAATATTTGCTGAGATTTCTGGAGATTCGTAATTTTTGGAAGCTTGGCAACCCCTCTCCATGAAAGTGGTTCTCGCCAGTCACTGCTTAGGGCTACATCAAGAGGAAACAAAACATAGAGATAGAACTTGAAACTACTTTACTCTGTCAAGTTTCAAGAAGCTAGCACAAACCGTGTTGGATTTAGAGTTCCAAATACATGTATCAATATAGGAGAAAACAGAGTGAAACCTAAAAATTCAAACTGTTACTGGAAATGAACGCTTCAACATAGAAGAACGAAATTTGGGGAACCAAGTTGCCTTAGTGTACTGATCATTACCTGAAAGTATCATCCAGTTTGGGTGAAAAAATATTTGCTGAGATTTTTGGAGATTCGTAATTTTTGGAAGCTTGGCAACCCCTCTCCATGAAAGTGGTTCTCGCCAGTCACTGCTTAGGGCTACAGCAAGAGGAAACAAAACATAGAGATAGAACGTGAAACTACTTTACTGTATCAAGTTTCAAGAAGCTAGCACAAACCGTGTTGGATTTAGAGTTCCAAATACATGTATCAATATAGGAGAAAACAGAGTGAAACCTAAAAATTCAAACTGTTACTGGAAATGAACGCTTCAAAATAGAAGAACGAACTTTGGAAAACCAAGTCGCCTTAGTGTACTGATCATTACCTGAAAGTATCATCCAGTTTGGGTGAAAAAATATTTGCTGAGATTACTGGAGATTCGTAACTTTTGGAAGCTTGGCAACCCCTCTCCATGAAAGTGGTTCTCGCCAGTCACTGCTTAGGGCTACAGCAAGAGGAAACAAAACATAGAGATAGAACGTGAAACTACTTTACTGTGTCAAGTTTCAAGAAGCTAGCACAAACCGTGTTGGATTTAGAGTTCCAAATACATGTATCAATATAGGAGAAAACAGAGTGAAACCTAAAAATTCAAACTGTTACAGGAAATGAACGCTTCAACATAGAAGAACGACATTTGGGGAACCAAGTCGCCTTAGTGTACTGATCATTACCTGAAAGTATCATCCAGTTTGGGTGAAAAAATATTTGCTGAGATTTCTGGAGATTCGTAACTTTTGGAAGCTTGGCAACCTTTTTCCGTGAAAGTGTTTCTCACCAGTCACTGCTTAGGGCTACATCAAGAGGAAACAGAATATAGAGATAGAACGTGAAACTACTTTACTTTGTCAAGTTTCATGAAGCTAGCACAAACCGTGTTGGATTTAGAGTTCCAAATACATGTATCAATATAGGAGAAAACAGAGTGAAACCTAAAAATTCAAAGTGTTACTGGAAATGAACGCTTCAACATAGAAGAACGACATTTGGGGACCCAAGTCGCCTTAGTGTACTGATCATTACCTGAAAGTATCATCCAGTTTGGGTGAAAAAATATTTGCTGAGATTTCTGGAGATTCGTAATTTTTGGAAGCTTGGCAACCCCTTTCCATGAAAGTGTTTCTCGCCAGTCACTGCTTAGGGCTACATCAAGAGGAAACAAAACATAGAGATAGAACGTGAAACTACTTTACTGTGTCAAGTTTCAAGAAGCTAGCACAAACCGTGTTGGATTTAGAGTTCCAAATACATGTATCAATATAGGAGAAAACAGAGTGAAACCTAAAAATTCAAACTGTTACAGGAAATGAACGCTTCAACATAGAAGAACGACATTGGGGGAACCAAGTCGCCTTAGTGTACTGATCATTACCTGAAAGTATCATCCAGTTTGGGTGAAAAAATATTTGCTGAGATTCCTGGAGATTCGTAATTTTTGGAAGCTTGGCAACCCCTTTCCATGAAAGTGTATCTCGCCAGTCACTGCTTAGGGCTACATCAAGAGGAAACAAAACATAGAGATAGAACGTGAAACTACTTTACTGTGTCAAGTTTCAAGAAGCTAGCACAAACCGTGTTGGATTTAGAGTTCCAACTACATGTATCAATATAGGAGAAAACAGAGTGAAACTTAAAAATTCAAACTGTTACAGGAAATGAATGCTTCAACATAGAAGAACGACATTTGGGGAACCAAGTCGCCTTAGTGTACTGATCATTACCTGAAAGTATCATCCAGTTTGGGTGAAAAAATATTTGCTGAGATTTCTGGAGATTCGTAATTTTTGGAAGCTTGGCAACCCCTTTCCATGAAAGTGTTTCTCGCCAGTCACTGCTTAGGGCTACATCAAGAGGAAACAAAACATAGAGATAGAACGTGAAACTACTTTACTGTGTCAAGTTTCAAGAAGCTAGCACAAACCGTGTTGGATTTGGAGTTCCAAATACATCTATCAATATAGGAGAAAACAGAGTGAAACCTAAAAATTCAAACTGTTACTGGAAATGAACGCTTCAACATAGAAGAACGAAATTTGGGGAACCAAGTCGCCTACGTGTACTGATCATTACCTGAAAGTATCATCCAGTTTGGGTGAAAAAATATTTGCTGAGATTTCTGGAGATTCGTAATTTTTGGAAGCTTGGCAACCCCTCTCCATGAAAGTGGTTCTCGCCAGTCACTGCTTAGGGCTACAGCAAGAGGAAACAAAACATAGAGATAGAACGTGAAACTACTTTACTGTGTCAAGTTTCAAGAAGCTAGCACAAACCGTGTTGGATTTAGAGTTCCAAATACATGTATCAATATAGGAGAAAACAGAGTGAAACCTAAAAATTCAAACTGTTACTGGAAATGAACGCTTCAACATAGAAGAACGAAATTTGGGGAACCAAGTCGCCTTCCTGTACTGATCATTACCTGAAAGTATCATCCAGTTTGGGTGAATAAATATTTGCTGAGATTTCTGGAGATTCGTAATTTTTGGAAGCTTGGCAACCCCTCTCCATGAAAGTGGTTCTCGCCAGTCACTGCTTAGGGCTACAGCAAGAGGAAACAAAACATAGAGATAGAACGTGAAACTACTTTACTGTGTCAAGTTTCAAGAAGCTAGCACAAACTGTGTTGGATTTAGAGTTCCATATACATGTATCAATATAGGAGAAAACAGAGTGAAACCTAAAAATTCAAACTGTTACAGGAAATGAATGCTTCAACACAGAAGAACGACCTTTGGGGAACCAAGTCGCCTTAGTGTACTGATCATTACCTGAAAGTATCATCCAGTTTGGGTGAAAAAATATTTGCTGAGATTTCTGGAGATTCGTAATTTTTGGAAGCTTGGCAACCCCTTTCCATGAAAGTGTTTCTCGCCAGTCACTGCTTAGGGCTACATCAAGAGGAAACAAAACATAGAGATAGAACGTGAAACTACTTTACTGTGTCAAGTTTCAAGAAGCTAGCACAAACCGTGTTGGATTTAGAGTTCCAAATACATGTATCAATATAGGAGAAAACAGAGTGAAACCTAAAAATTCAAACTGTTACTGGAAATGAACGCTTCAACATAGAAGAACGAACTTTGGAAAACCAAGTCGCCTTAGTGTACTGATCATTACCTGAAAGTATCATCCAGTTTGGGTGAAAAAATATTTGCTGAGATTTCTGGAGATTCGTAATTTTTGGAAGCTTGGCAACCCCTCTCCATGAAAGTGGTTCTCGCCAGTCACTGCTTAGGGCTACAGCAAGAGGAAACAAAACATAGAGATAGAACGTGAAACTACTTTACTGTGTCAAGTTTCAAGAAGCTAGCACAAACTGTGTTGGATTTAGAGTTCCATATACATGTATCAATATAGGAGAAAACAGAGTGAAACCTAAAAATTCAAACTGTTACAGGAAATGAATGCTTCAACACAGAAGAACGACCTTTGGGGAACCAAGTCGCCTTAGTGTACTGATCATTACCTGAAAGTATCATCCAGTTTGGGTGAAAAAATATTTGCTGAGATTTCTGGAGATTCGTAATTTTTGGAAGCTTGGCAACCCCTTTCCATGAAAGTGTTTCTCGCCAGTCACTGCTTAGGGCTACATCAAGAGGACACAAAACATAGAGATAGAACGTGAAACTACTTTACTGTGTCAAGTTTCAAGAAGCTAGCACAAACCGTGTTGGATTTAGAGTTCCAAATACATGTATCAATATAGGAGAAAACAGAGTGAAACCTAAAAATTCAAACTGTTACAGGAAATGAACGCTTCAACATAGAAGAACGATATTTGGGGAACCAAGTCGCCTTAGTGTACTGATCATTACTTGAAAGTATCATCCAGTTTGGGTGAAAAAATATTTGCTGAGATTTCTGGAGATTCGTACCTTTTGGAAGCTTGGCAACCTTTTTCCATGAAAGTGTTTCTCACCAGTCACTGCTTAGGGCTACATCAAGAGGAAACAGAATATAGAGATAGAACGTGAAACTACTTTACTTTGTCAAGTTTCATGAAGCTAGCACAAACCGTGTTGGATTTAGAGTTCCAAATACATCTATCAATATAGGAGAAAACAGAGTGAAACCTAAAAATTCAAAGTGTTACTGGAAATGAACGCTTCAACATAGAAGAACGACATTTGGGGAACCAAGTCGCCTTCGTGTACTGATCATTACCTGAAAGTATCATCCAGTATGGGTGAAAAAACTATTTGCTGAGATTTCTGGAGATTCGTAATTTTTGGAAGCTTGGCAACCCCTCTCCATGAAAGTGATTCTCGCCAGTCACTGCTTAGGGCTACAGCAAGAGGAAACAAAACATAGAGATAGAACGTGAAACTACTTTACTGTATCAAGTTTCAAGAAGCTAGCACAAACCGTGTTGGATTTAGAGTTCCAAATACATGTATCAATATAGGAGAAAACAGAGTGAAACCTAAAAATTCAAACTGTTACAGGAAATGAACGCTTCAACATAGAAGAACGACATTGGGGGAACCAAGTCGCCTACGTGTACTGATCATTACCTGAAAGTATCATCCAGTTTGGGTGAAAAAATATTTGCTGAGATTTCTGGAGATTCGTAATTTTTGGAAGCTTGGCAACCCCTTTCCATGAAAGTGTTTCTCGCCAGTCACTGCTTAGGGCTACATCAAGAGGAAACAAAACATAGAGATAGAACGTGAAACTACTTTACTGTGTCAAGTTTCAAGAAGCTAGCACAAACCGTGTTGGATTTGGAGTTCCAAATACATCTATCAATATAGGAGAAAACAGAGTGAAACCTAAAAATTCAAACTGTTACTGGAAATGAACGCTTCAACATAGAAGAACGAAATTTGGGGAACCAAGTCGCCTACGTGTACTGATCATTACCTGAAAGTATCATCCAGTTTGGGTGAAAAAATATTTGCTGAGATTTCTGGAGATTCGTAATTTTTGGAAGCTTGGCAACCCCTCTCCATGAAAGTGGTTCTCGCCAGTCACTGCTTAGGGCTACAGCAAGAGGAAACAAAACATAGAGATAGAACGTGAAACTACTTTACTGTGTCAAGTTTCAAGAAGCTAGCACAAACCGTGTTGGATTTAGAGTTCCAAATACATGTATCAATATAGGAGAAAACAGAGTGAAACCTAAAAATTCAAACTGTTACTGGAAATGAACGCTTCAACATAGAAGAACGAAATTTGGGGAACCAAGTCGCCTTAGTGTACTGATCATTACCTGAAAGTATCATCCAGTTTGGGTGAATAAATATTTGCTGAGATTTCTGGAGATTCGTAATTTTTGGAAGCTTGGCAACCCCTCTCCATGAAAGTGGTTCTCGCCAGTCACTGCTTAGGGCTACAGCAAGAGGAAACAAAACATAGAGATAGAACGTGAAACTACTTTACTGTGTCAAGTTTCAAGAAGCTAGCACAAACCGTGTTGGATTTAGAGTTCCAAATACATGTATCAATATAGGAGAAAACAGAGTGAAACCTAAAAATTCAAACTGTTACTGGAAATGAACGCTTCAACACAGAAGAACGAACTTTGGAAAACCAAGTCGCCTTAGTGTACTGATCATTACCTGAAAGTATCATCCAGTTTGGGTGAAAAAATATTTGCTGAGATTTCTGGAGATTCGTAATTTTTGGAAGCTTGGCAACCCCTCTCCATGAAAGTGGTTCTCGCCAGTCACTGCTTAGGGCTACAGCAAGAGTAAACAAAACATAGAGATAGAACGTGAAACTACTTTACTGTGTCAAGTTTCAAGAAGCTAGCACAAACCGTGTTGGATTTAGAGTTCCAAATACATGTATCAATATAGGAGAAAACAGAGTGAAACCTAAAAATTCAAACTGTTACAGGAAATGAACGCTTCAACATAGAAGAACGATATTTGGGGAACCAAGTCGCCTTAGTGTACTGATCATTACTTGAAAGTATCATCCAGTTTGGGTGAAAAAATATTTGCTGAGATTTCTGGAGATTCGTAACTTTTGGAAGCTTGGCAACCTTTTTCCATGAAAGTGTTTCTCACCAGTCACTGCTTAGGGCTACATCAAGAGGAAACAGAATATAGAGATAGAACGTGAAACTACTTTACTTTGTCAAGTTTCATGAGGCTAGCACAAACCGTGTTGGATTTAGAGTTCCAAATACATGTATCAATATAGGAGAAAACAGAGTGAAACCTAAAAATTCAAACTGTTACAGGAAATGAACGCTTCAACATAGAAGAACGAAATTTGGGGAACCAAGTCGCCTTAGTGTACTGATCATTACCTGAAAGTATCATCCAGTTTGGGTGAATAAATATTTGCTGAGATTTCTGGAGATTCGTAATTTTTGGAAGCTTGGCAACCCCTCTCCATGAAAGTGGTTCTCGCCAGTCACTGCTTAGGGCTACAGCAAGAGGAAACAAAACATAGAGATAGAACGTGAAACTACTTTACTGTGTCAAGTTTCAAGAAGCTAGCACAAACTGTGTTGGATTTAGAGTTCCATATACATGTATCAATATAGGAGAAAGCAGAGTGAAACCTAAAAATTCAAACTGTTACAGGAAATGAATGCTTCAACACAGAAGAACGACCTTTGGGGAACCAAGTCGCCTTAGTGTACTGATCATTACCTGAAAGTATCATCCAGTTTGGGTGAAAAAATATTTGCTGAGATTTCTGGAGATTCGTAATTTTTGGAAGCTTGGCAACCCCTTTCCATGAAAGTGTTTCTCGCCAGTCACTGCTTAGGGCTACATCAAGAGGAAACAAAACATAGAGATAGAACGTGAAACTACTTTACTGTGTCAAGTTTCAAGAAGCTAGCACAAACCGTGTTGGATTTAGAGTTCCAAATACATGTATCAATATAGGAGAAAACAGAGTGAAACCTAAAAATTCAAACTGTTACTGGAAATGAACGCTTCAACATAGAAGAACGAACTTTGGAAAACCAAGTCGCCTTAGTGTACTGATCATTACCTGAAAGTATCATCCAGTTTGGGTGAAAAAATATTTGCTGAGATTTCTGGAGATTCGTAATTTTTGGAAGCTTGGCAACCCCTCTCCATGAAAGTGGTTCTCGCCAGTCACTGCTTAGGGCTACAGCAAGAGGAAACAAAACATAGAGATAGAACGTGAAACTACTTTACTGTGTCAAGTTTCAAGAAGCTAGCACAAACTGTGTTGGATTTAGAGTTCCATATACATGTATCAATATAGGAGAAAACAGAGTGAAACCTAAAAATTCAAACTGTTACAGGAAATGAATGCTTCAACACAGAAGAACGACCTTTGGGGAACCAAGTCGCCTTAGTGTACTGATCATTACCTGAAAGTATCATCCAGTTTGGGTGAAAAAATATTTGCTGAGATTTCTGGAGATTCGTAATTTTTGGAAGCTTGGCAACCCCTTTCCATGAAAGTGTTTCTCGCCAGTCACTGCTTAGGGCTACATCAAGAGGACACAAAACATAGAGATAGAACGTGAAACTACTTTACTGTGTCAAGTTTCAAGAAGCTAGCACAAACCGTGTTGGATTTAGAGTTCCAAATACATGTATCAATATAGGAGAAAACAGAGTGAAACCTAAAAATTCAAACTGTTACAGGAAATGAACGCTTCAACATAGAAGAACGATATTTGGGGAACCAAGTCGCCTTAGTGTACTGATCATTACTTGAAAGTATCATCCAGTTTGGGTGAAAAAATATTTGCTGAGATTTCTGGAGATTCGTACCTTTTGGAAGCTTGGCAACCTTTTTCCATGAAAGTGTTTCTCACCAGTCACTGCTTAGGGCTACATC
This sequence comes from Spermophilus citellus, assembly GCF_964194105.1. Lineage (NCBI taxonomy): Eukaryota > Metazoa > Chordata > Mammalia > Rodentia > Sciuridae > Spermophilus > Spermophilus citellus. The sequence continues at coordinate 81,984 of NW_027672739.1, read as the reverse complement.
AAGAGGAAACAGAATATAGAGATAGAACGTGAAACTACTTTACTTTGTCAAGTTTCATGAAGCTAGCACAAACCGTGTTGGATTTAGAGTTCCAAATACATCTATCAATATAGGAGAAAACAGAGTGAAACCTAAAAATTCAAAGTGTTACTGGAAATGAACGCTTCAACATAGAAGAACGACATTTGGGGAACCAAGTCGCCTTCGTGTACTGATCATTACCTGAAAGTATCATCCAGTTTGGGTGAAAAAACTATTTGCTGAGATTTCTGGAGATTCGTAATTTTTGGAAGCTTGGCAACCCCTCTCCATGAAAGTGATTCTCGCCAGTCACTGCTTAGGGCTACAGCAAGAGGAAACAAAACATAGAGATAGAACGTGAAACTACTTTACTGTATCAAGTTTCAAGAAGCTAGCACAAACCGTGTTGGATTTAGAGTTCCAAATACATGTATCAATATAGGAGAAAACAGAGTGAAACCTAAAAATTCAAACTGTTACAGGAAATGAACGCTTCAACATAGAAGAACGACATTGGGGGAACCAAGTCGCCTACGTGTACTGATCATTACCTGAAAGTATCATCCAGTTTGGGTGAAAAAATATTTGCTGAGATTTCTGGAGATTCGTAATTTTTGGAAGCTTGGCAACCCCTTTCCATGAAAGTGTTTCTCGCCAGTCACTGCTTAGGGCTACATCAAGAGGAAACAAAACATAGAGATAGAACGTGAAACTACTTTACTGTGTCAAGTTTCAAGAAGCTAGCACAAACCGTGTTGGATTTGGAGTTCCAAATACATCTATCAATATAGGAGAAAACAGAGTGAAACCTAAAAATTCAAACTGTTACTGGAAATGAACGCTTCAACATAGAAGAACGAAATTTGGGGAACCAAGTCGCCTACGTGTACTGATCATTACCTGAAAGTATCATCCAGTTTGGGTGAAAAAATATTTGCTGAGATTTCTGGAGATTCGTAATTTTTGGAAGCTTGGCAACCCCTCTCCATGAAAGTGGTTCTCGCCAGTCACTGCTTAGGGCTACAGCAAGAGGAAACAAAACATAGAGATAGAACGTGAAACTACTTTACTGTGTCAAGTTTCAAGAAGCTAGCACAAACCGTGTTGGATTTAGAGTTCCAAATACATGTATCAATATAGGAGAAAACAGAGTGAAACCTAAAAATTCAAACTGTTACTGGAAATGAACGCTTCAACATAGAAGAACGAAATTTGGGGAACCAAGTCGCCTTAGTGTACTGATCATTACCTGAAAGTATCATCCAGTTTGGGTGAATAAATATTTGCTGAGATTTCTGGAGATTCGTAATTTTTGGAAGCTTGGCAACCCCTCTCCATGAAAGTGGTTCTCGCCAGTCACTGCTTAGGGCTACAGCAAGAGGAAACAAAACATAGAGATAGAACGTGAAACTACTTTACTGTGTCAAGTTTCAAGAAGCTAGCACAAACCGTGTTGGATTTAGAGTTCCAAATACATGTATCAATATAGGAGAAAACAGAGTGAAACCTAAAAATTCAAACTGTTACTGGAAATGAACGCTTCAACATAGAAGAACGAACTTTGGAAAACCAAGTCGCCTTAGTGTACTGATCATTACCTGAAAGTATCATCCAGTTTGGGTGAAAAAATATTTGCTGAGATTTCTGGAGATTCGTAATTTTTGGAAGCTTGGCAACCCCTCTCCATGAAAGTGGTTCTCGCCAGTCACTGCTTAGGGCTACAGCAAGAGTAAACAAAACATAGAGATAGAACGTGAAACTACTTTACTGTGTCAAGTTTCAAGAAGCTAGCACAAACCGTGTTGGATTTAGAGTTCCAAATACATGTATCAATATAGGAGAAAACAGAGTGAAACCTAAAAATTCAAACTGTTACAGGAAATGAACGCTTCAACATAGAAGAACGATATTTGGGGAACCAAGTCGCCTTAGTGTACTGATCATTACTTGAAAGTATCATCCAGTTTGGGTGAAAAAATATTTGCTGAGATTTCTGGAGATTCGTAACTTTTGGAAGCTTGGCAACCTTTTTCCATGAAAGTGTTTCTCACCAGTCACTGCTTAGGGCTACATCAAGAGGAAACAGAATATAGAGATAGAACGTGAAACTACTTTACTTTGTCAAGTTTCATGAGGCTAGCACAAACCGTGTTGGATTTAGAGTTCCAAATACATGTATCAATATAGGAGAAAACAGAGTGAAACCTAAAAATTCAAACTGTTACAGGAAATGAACGCTTCAACATAGAAGAACGATATTTGGGGAACCAAGTCGCCTTAGTGTACTGATCATTACTTGAAAGTATCATCCAGTTTGGGTGAAAAAATATTTGCTGAGATTTCTGGAGATTCGTACCTTTTGGAAGCTTGGCAACCTTTTTCCATGAAAGTGTTTCTCACCAGTCACTGCTTAGGGCTACATCAAGAGGAAACAGAATATAGAGATAGAACGTGAAACTACTTTACTTTGTCAAGTTTCATGAAGCTAGCACAAACCGTGTTGGATTTAGAGTTCCAAATACATCTATCAATATAGGAGAAAACAGAGTGAAACCTAAAAATTCAAAGTGTTACTGGAAATGAACGCTTCAACATAGAAGAACGACATTTGGGGAACCAAGTCGCCTTCGTGTACTGATCATTACCTGAAAGTATCATCCAGTTTGGGTGAAAAAACTATTTGCTGAGATTTCTGGAGATTCGTAATTTTTGGAAGCTTGGCAACCCCTCTCCATGAAAGTGGTTCTCGCCAGTCACTGCTTAGGGCTACAGCAAGAGGAAACAAAACATAGAGATAGAACGTTAAACTACTTTACTGTATCAAGTTTCAAGAAGCTAGCACAAACCGTGTTGGATTTAGAGTTCCAAATACATGTATCAATATAGGAGAAAACAGAGTGAAACCTAAAAATTCAAACTGTTACAGGAAATGAACGCTTCAACATAGAAGAACGACATTGGGGGAACCAAGTCGCCTACGTGTACTGATCATTACCTGAAAGTATCATCCAGTTTGGGTGAAAAAATATTTGCTGAGATTTCTGGAGATTCGTAATTTTTGGAAGCTTGGCAACCCCTTTCCATGAAAGTGTTTCTCGCCAGTCACTGCTTAGGGCTACATCAAGAGGAAACAAAACATAGAGATAGAACGTGAAACTACTTTACTGTGTCAAGTTTCAAGAAGCTAGCACAAACCGTGTTGGATTTGGAGTTCCAAATACATCTATCAATATAGGAGAAAACAGAGTGAAACCTAAAAATTCAAACTGTTACTGGAAATGAACGCTTCAACATAGAAGAACGAAATTTGGGGAACCAAGTCGCCTACGTGTACTGATCATTACCTGAAAGTATCATCCAGTTTGGGTGAAAAAATATTTGCTGAGATTTCTGGAGATTCGTAATTTTTGGAAGCTTGGCAACCCCTCTCCATGAAAGTGGTTCTCGCCAGTCACTGCTTAGGGCTACAGCAAGAGGAAACAAAACATAGAGATAGAACGTGAAACTACTTTACTGTGTCAAGTTTCAAGAAGCTAGCACAAACCGTGTTGGATTTAGAGTTCCAAATACATGTATCAATATAGGAGAAAACAGAGTGAAACCTAAAAATTCAAACTGTTACTGGAAATGAACGCTTCAACATAGAAGAACGAAATTTGGGGAACCAAGTTGCCTTAGTGTACTGATCATTACCTGAAAGTATCATCCAGTTTGGGTGAATAAATATTTGCTGAGATTTCTGGAGATTCGTAATTTTTGGAAGCTTGGCGACCCCTCTCCATGAAAGTGGTTCTCGCCAGTCACTGCTTAGGGCTACAGCAAGAGGAAACAAAACATAGAGATAGAACGTGAAACTACTTTACTGTGTCAAGTTTCAAGAAGCTAGCACAAACTGTGTTGGATTTAGAGTTCCATATACATGTATCAATATAGGAGAAAACAGAGTGAAACCTAAAAATTCAAACTGTTACAGGAAATGAATGCTTCAACACAGAAGAACGACCTTTGGGGAACCAAGTCGCCTTAGTGTACTGATCATTACCTGAAAGTATCATCCAGTTTGGGTGAAAAAATATTTGCTGAGATTTCTGGAGATTCGTAATTTTTGGAAGCTTGGCAACCCCTTTCCATGAAAGTGTTTCTCGCCAGTCACTGCTTAGGGCTACATCAAGAGGAAACAAAACATAGAGATAGAACGTGAAACTACTTTACTGTGTCAAGTTTCAAGAAGCTAGCACAAACCGTGTTGGATTTAGAGTTCCAACTACATGTATCAATATAGGAGAAAACAGAGTGAAACTTAAAAATTCAAACTGTTACAGGAAATGAATGCTTCAACATAGAAGAACGACATTTGGGGAACCAAGTCGCCTTAGTGTACTGATCATTACCTGAAAGTATCATCCAGTTTGGGTGAAAAAATATTTGCTGAGATTTCTGGAGATTCGTAATTTTTGGAAGCTTGGCAACCCCTTTCCATGAAAGTGTTTCTCGCCAGTCACTGCTTAGGGCTACATCAAGAGGAAACAAAACATAGAGATAGAACGTGAAACTACTTTACTGTGTCAAGTTTCAAGAAGCTAGCACAAACCGTGTTGGATTTGGAGTTCCAAATACATCTATCAATATAGGAGAAAACAGAGTGAAACCTAAAAATTCAAACTGTTACTGGAAATGAACGCTTCAACATAGAAGAACGAAATTTGGGGAACCAAGTCGCCTACGTGTACTGATCATTACCTGAAAGTATCATCCAGTTTGGGTGAAAAAATATTTGCTGAGATTTCTGGAGATTCGTAATTTTTGGAAGCTTGGCAACCCCTCTCCATGAAAGTGGTTCTCGCCAGTCACTGCTTAGGGCTACAGCAAGAGGAAACAAAACATAGAGATAGAACGTGAAACTACTTTACTGTGTCAAGTTTCAAGAAGCTAGCACAAACCGTGTTGGATTTAGAGTTCCAAATACATGTATCAATATAGGAGAAAACAGAGTGAAACCTAAAAATTCAAACTGTTACTGGAAATGAACGCTTCAACATAGAAGAACGAAATTTGGGGAACCAAGTCGCCTTAGTGTACTGATCATTACCTGAAAGTATCATCCAGTTTGGGTGAATAAATATTTGCTGAGATTTCTGGAGATTCGTAATTTTTGGAAGCTTGGCAACCCCTCTCCATGAAAGTGGTTCTCGCCAGTCACTGCTTAGGGCTACAGCAAGAGGAAACAAAACATAGAGATAGAACGTGAAACTACTTTACTGTGTCAAGTTTCAAGAAGCTAGCACAAACTGTGTTGGATTTAGAGTTCCATATACATGTATCAATATAGGAGAAAACAGAGTGAAACCTAAAAATTCAAACTGTTACAGGAAATGAATGCTTCAACACAGAAGAACGACCTTTGGGGAACCAAGTCGCCTTAGTGTACTGATCATTACCTGAAAGTATCATCCAGTTTGGGTGAAAAAATATTTGCTGAGATTTCTGGAGATTCGTAATTTTTGGAAGCTTGGCAACCCCTTTCCATGAAAGTGTTTCTCGCCAGTCACTGCTTAGGGCTACATCAAGAGGAAACAAAACATAGAGATAGAACGTGAAACTACTTTACTGTGTCAAGTTTCAAGAAGCTAGCACAAACCGTGTTGGATTTAGAGTTCCAAATACATGTATCAATATAGGAGAAAACAGAGTGAAACCTAAAAATTCAAACTGTTACTGGAAATGAACGCTTCAACATAGAAGAACGAACTTTGGAAAACCAAGTCGCCTTAGTGTACTGATCATTACCTGAAAGTATCATCCAGTTTGGGTGAAAAAATATTTGCTGAGATTTCTGGAGATTCGTAATTTTTGGAAGCTTGGCAACCCCTCTCCATGAAAGTGGTTCTCGCCAGTCACTGCTTAGGGCTACAGCAAGAGGAAACAAAACATAGAGATAGAACGTGAAACTACTTTACTGTGTCAAGTTTCAAGAAGCTAGCACAAACCGTGTTGGATTTAGAGTTCCAAATACATGTATCAATATAGGAGAAAACAGAGTGAAACCTAAAAATTCAAACTGTTACTGGAAATGAACGCTTCAACATAGAAGAACGAAATTTGGGGAACCAAGTCGCCTTAGTGTACTGATCATTACCTGAAAGTATCATCCAGTTTGGGTGAATAAATATTTGCTGAGATTTCTGGAGATTCGTAATTTTTGGAAGCTTGGCAACCCCTCTCCATGAAAGTGGTTCTCGCCAGTCACTGCTTAGGGCTACAGCAAGAGGAAACAAAACATAGAGATAGAACGTGAAACTACTTTACTGTGTCAAGTTTCAAGAAGCTAGCACAAACCGTGTTGGATTTAGAGTTCCAAATACATGTATCAATATAGGAGAAAACAGAGTGAAACCTAAAAATTCAAACTGTTACTGGAAATGAACGCTTCAACATAGAAGAACGAACTTTGGAAAACCAAGTCGCCTTCGTGTACTGATCATTACCTGAAAGTATCATCCAGTTTGGGTGAAAAAATATTTGCTGAGATTTCTGGAGATTCGTAATTTTTGGAAGCTTGGCAACCCCTCTCCATGAAAGTGGTTCTCGCCAGTCACTGCTTAGGGCTACAGCAAGAGTAAACAAAACATAGAGATAGAACGTGAAACTACTTTACTGTGTCAAGTTTCAAGAAGCTAGCACAAACCGTGTTGGATTTAGAGTTCCAAATACATGTATCAATATAGGAGAAAACAGAGTGAAACCTAAAAATTCAAACTGTTACAGGAAATGAACGCTTCAACATAGAAGAACGATATTTGGGGAACCAAGTCGCCTTAGTGTACTGATCATTACTTGAAAGTATCATCCAGTTTGGGTGAAAAAATATTTGCTGAGATTTCTGGAGATTCGTAACTTTTGGAAGCTTGGCAACCTTTTTCCATGAAAGTGTTTCTCACCAGTCACTGCTTAGGGCTACATCAAGAGGAAACAGAATATAGAGATAGAACGTGAAACTACTTTACTTTGTCAAGTTTCATGAGGCTAGCACAAACCGTGTTGGATTTAGAGTTCCAAATACATGTATCAATATAGGAGAAAACAGAGTGAAACCTAAAAATTCAAACTGTTACAGGAAATGAACGCTTCAACATAGAAGAACGATATTTGGGGAACCAAGTCGCCTTAGTGTACTGATCATTACTTGAAAGTATCATCCAGTTTGGGTGAAAAAATATTTGCTGAGATTTCTGGAGATTCGTACCTTTTGGAAGCTTGGCAACCTTTTTCCATGAAAGTGTTTCTCACCAGTCACTGCTTAGGGCTACATCAAGAGGAAACAGAATATAGAGATAGAACGTGAAACTACTTTACTTTGTCAAGTTTCATGAAGCTAGCACAAACCGTGTTGGATTTAGAGTTCCAAATACATCTATCAATATAGGAGAAAACAGAGTGAAACCTAAAAATTCAAAGTGTTACTGGAAATGAACGCTTCAACATAGAAGAACGACATTTGGGGAACCAAGTCGCCTTCGTGTACTGATCATTACCTGAAAGTATCATCCAGTTTGGGTGAAAAAACTATTTGCTGAGATTTCTGGAGATTCGTAATTTTTGGAAGCTTGGCAACCCCTCTCCATGAAAGTGGTTCTCGCCAGTCACTGCTTAGGGCTACAGCAAGAGGAAACAAAACATAGAGATAGAACGTTAAACTACTTTACTGTATCAAGTTTCAAGAAGCTAGCACAAACCGTGTTGGATTTAGAGTTCCAAATACATGTATCAATATAGGAGAAAACAGAGTGAAACCTAAAAATTCAAACTGTTACAGGAAATGAACGCTTCAACATAGAAGAACGACATTGGGGGAACCAAGTCGCCTACGTGTACTGATCATTACCTGAAAGTATCATCCAGTTTGGGTGAAAAAATATTTGCTGAGATTTCTGGAGATTCGTAATTTTTGGAAGCTTGGCAACCCCTTTCCATGAAAGTGTTTCTCGCCAGTCACTGCTTAGGGCTACATCAAGAGGAAACAAAACATAGAGATAGAACGTGAAACTACTTTACTGTGTCAAGTTTCAAGAAGCTAGCACAAACCGTGTTGGATTTGGAGTTCCAAATACATCTATCAATATAGGAGAAAACAGAGTGAAACCTAAAAATTCAAACTGTTACTGGAAATGAACGCTTCAACATAGAAGAACGAAATTTGGGGAACCAAGTCGCCTACGTGTACTGATCATTACCTGAAAGTATCATCCAGTTTGGGTGAAAAAATATTTGCTGAGATTTCTGGAGATTCGTAATTTTTGGAAGCTTGGCAACCCCTCTCCATGAAAGTGGTTCTCGCCAGTCACTGCTTAGGGCTACAGCAAGAGGAAACAAAACATAGAGATAGAACGTGAAACTACTTTACTGTGTCAAGTTTCAAGAAGCTAGCACAAACCGTGTTGGATTTAGAGTTCCAAATACATGTATCAATATAGGAGAAAACAGAGTGAAACCTAAAAATTCAAACTGTTACTGGAAATGAACGCTTCAACATAGAAGAACGAAATTTGGGGAACCAAGTTGCCTTAGTGTACTGATCATTACCTGAAAGTATCATCCAGTTTGGGTGAATAAATATTTGCTGAGATTTCTGGAGATTCGTAATTTTTGGAAGCTTGGCGACCCCTCTCCATGAAAGTGGTTCTCGCCAGTCACTGCTTAGGGCTACAGCAAGAGGAAACAAAACATAGAGATAGAACGTGAAACTACTTTACTGTGTCAAGTTTCAAGAAGCTAGCACAAACTGTGTTGGATTTAGAGTTCCATATACATGTATCAATATAGGAGAAAACAGAGTGAAACCTAAAAATTCAAACTGTTACAGGAAATGAATGCTTCAACACAGAAGAACGACCTTTGGGGAACCAAGTCGCCTTAGTGTACTGATCATTACCTGAAAGTATCATCCAGTTTGGGTGAAAAAATATTTGCTGAGATTTCTGGAGATTCGTAATTTTTGGAAGCTTGGCAACCCCTTTCCATGAAAGTGTTTCTCGCCAGTCACTGCTTAGGGCTACATCAAGAGGAAACAAAACATAGAGATAGAACGTGAAACTACTTTACTGTGTCAAGTTTCAAGAAGCTAGCACAAACCGTGTTGGATTTAGAGTTCCAAATACATGTATCAATATAGGAGAAAACAGAGTGAAACCTAAAAATTCAAACTGTTACTGGAAATGAACGCTTCAACATAGAAGAACGAACTTTGGAAAACCAAGTCGCCTTAGTGTACTGATCATTACCTGAAAGTATCATCCAGTTTGGGTGAAAAAATATTTGCTGAGATTTCTGGAGATTCGTAATTTTTGGAAGCTTGGCAACCCCTCTCCATGAAAGTGGTTCTCGCCAGTCACTGCTTAGGGCTACAGCAAGAGTAAACAAAACATAGAGATAGAACGTGAAACTACTTTACTGTGTCAAGTTTCAAGAAGCTAGCACAAACCGTGTTGGATTTAGAGTTCCAAATACATGTATCAATATAGGAGAAAACAGAGTGAAACCTAAAAATTCAAACTGTTACAGGAAATGAACGCTTCAACATAGAAGAACGATATTTGGGGAACCAAGTCGCCTTAGTGTACTGATCATTACTTGAAAGTATCATCCAGTTTGGGTGAAAAAATATTTGCTGAGATTTCTGGAGATTCGTAACTTTTGGAAGCTTGGCAACCTTTTTCCATGAAAGTGTTTCTCACCAGTCACTGCTTAGGGCTACATCAAGAGGAAACAGAATATAGAGATAGAACGTGAAACTACTTTACTTTGTCAAGTTTCATGAGGCTAGCACAAACCGTGTTGGATTTAGAGTTCCAAATACATCTATCAATATAGGAGAAAACAGAGTGAAACCTAAAAATTCAAAGTGTTACTGGAAATGAACGCTTCAACATAGAAGAACGACATTTGGGGAACCACGTCGCCTTAGTGTACTGATCATTACTTGAAAGTATCATCCAGTTTGGGTGAAAAAATATTTGCTGAGATTTCTGGAGATTCGTACCTTTTGGAAGCTTGGCAACCTTTTTCCATGAAAGTGTTTCTCACCAGTCACTGCTTAGGGCTACATCAAGAGGAAACAGAATATAGAGATAGAACGTGAAACTACTTTACTTTGTCAAGTTTCATGAAGCTAGCACAAACCGTGTTGGATTTAGAGTTCCAAATACATCTATCAATATAGGAGAAAACAGAGTGAAACCTAAAAATTCAAAGTGTTACTGGAAATGAACGCTTCAACATAGAAGAACGACATTTGGGGAACCAAGTCGCCTTCGTGTACTGATCATTACCTGAAAGTATCATCCAGTTTGGGTGAAAAAACTATTTGCTGAGATTTCTGGAGATTCGTAATTTTTGGAAGCTTGGCAACCCCTCTCCATGAAAGTGGTTCTCGCCAGTCACTGCTTAGGGCTACAGCAAGAGGAAACAAAACATAGAGATAGAACGTGAAACTACTTTACTGTATCAAGTTTCAAGAAGCTAGCACAAACCGTGTTGGATTTAGAGTTCCAAATACATGTATCAATATAGGAGAAAACAGAGTGAAACCTAAAAATTCAAACTGTTACAGGAAATGAACGCTTCAACATAGAAGAACGACATTTGGGGAACCAAGTCGCCTTAGTGTACTGATCATTACCTGAAAGTATCATCCAGTTTGGGTGAAAAAATATTTGCTGAGATTTCTGGAGATTCGTAATTTTTGGAAGCTTGGCAACCCCTTTCCATGAAAGTGTTTCTCGCCAGTCACTGCTTAGGGCTACATCAAGAGGAAACAAAACATAGAGATAGAACGTGAAACTACTTTACTGTGTCAAGTTTCAAGAAGCTAGCACAAACCGTGTTGGATTTAGAGTTCCAAATACATGTATCAATATAGGAGAAAACAGAGTGAAACCTAAAAATTCAAACTGTTACAGGAAATGAACGCTTCAACATAGAAGAACGACATTGGGGGAACCAAGTCGCCTTAGTGTACTGATCATTACCTGAAAGTATCATCCAGTTTGGGTGAAAAAATATTTGCTGAGATTCCTGGAGATTCGTAATTTTTGGAAGCTTGGCAACCCCTTTCCATGAAAGTGTATCTCGCCAGTCACTGCTTAGGGCTACATCAAGAGGAAACAAAACATAGAGATAGAACGTGAAACTACTTTATTGTGTCAAGTTTCTGGAAGCTAGCACAAACCGTGTTGGATTTAGAGTTCCAACTACATGTATCAATATAGGAGAAAACAGAGTGAAACTTAAAAATTCAAACTGTTACAGGAAATGAACGCTTCAACATAGAAGAACGACATTTGGGGAACCAAGTCGCCTTAGTGTACTGATCATTACCTGAAAGTATCATCCAGTTTGGGTGAAAAAATATTTGCTGAGATTTCTGGAGATTCGTAATTTTTGGAAGCTTGGCAACCCCTTTCCATGAAAGTGTTTCTCGCCAGTCACTGCTTAGGGCTACATCAAGAGGAAACAAAACATAGAGATAGAACGTGAAACTACTTTACTGTGTCAAGTTTCAAGAAGCTAGCACAAACCGTGTTGGATTTGGAGTTCCAAATACATCTATCAATATAGGAGAAAACAGAGTGAAACCTAAAAATTCAAACTGTTACTGGAAATGAACGCTTCAACATAGAAGAACGAAATTTGGGGAACCAAGTCGCCTTAGTGTACTGATCATTACCTGAAAGTATCATCCAGTTTGGGTGAATAAATATTTGCTGAGATTTCTGGAGATTCGTAATTTTTGGAAGCTTGGCAACCCCTCTCCATGAAAGTGGTTCTCGCCAGTCACTGCTTAGGGCTACAGCAAGAGGAAACAAAACATAGAGATAGAACGTGAAAATACTTTACTGTGTCAAGTTTCAAGAAGCTAGCACAAACCGTGTTGGATTTAGAGTTCCAAATACATGTATCAATATAGGAGAAAACAGAGTGAAACCTAAAAATTCAAACTGTTACAGGAAATGAATGCTTCAACACAGAAGAACGACCTTTGGGGAACCAAGTCGCCTTAGTGTACTGATCATTACCTGAAAGTATCATCCAGTTTGGGTGAAAAAATATTTGCTGAGATTTCTGGAGATTCGTAATTTTTGGAAGCTTGGCAACCCCTTTCCATGAAAGTGTTTCTCGCCAGTCACTGCTTAGGGCTACATCAAGAGGAAACAAAACATAGAGATAGAACTTGAAACTACTTTACTGTGTCAAGTTTCAAGAAGCTAGCACAAACCGTGTTGGATTTAGAGTTCCAAATACATGTATCAATATAGGAGAAAACAGAGTGAAACCTAAAAATTCAAACTGTTACAGGAAATGAACGCTTCAACATAGAAGAACGATATTTGGGGAACCAAGTCGCCTTAGTGTACTGATCATTACTTGAAAGTATCATCCAGTTTGGGTGAAAAAATATTTGCTGAGATTTCTGGAGATTCGTAACTTTTGGAAGCTTGGCAACCTTTTTCCATGAAAGTGTTTCTCACCAGTCACTGCTTAGGGCTACATCAAGAGGAAACAGAATATAGAGATAGAACGTGAAACTACTTTACTTTGTCAAGTTTCATGAAGCTAGCACAAACCGTGTTGGATTTAGAGTTCCAAATACATCTATCAATATAGGAGAAAACAGAGTGAAACCTAAAAATTCAAAGTGTTACTGGAAATGAACGCTTCAACATAGAAGAACGACATTTGGGGAACCAAGTCGCCTTCGTGTACTGATCATTACCTGAAAGTATCATCCAGTTTGGGTGAAAAAACTATTTGCTGAGATTTCTGGAGATTCGTAATTTTTGGAAGCTTGGCAACCCCTCTCCATGAAAGTGGTTCTCGCCAGTCACTGCTTAGGGCTACAGCAAGAGGAAACAAAACATAGAGATAGAACGTGAAACTACTTTACTGTATCAAGTTTCAAGAAGCTAGCACAAACCGTGTTGGATTTAGAGTTCCAAATACATGTATCAATATAGGAGAAAACAGAGTGAAACCTAAAAATTCAAACTGTTACAGGAAATGAACGCTTCAACATAGAAGAACGACATTTGGGGAACCAAGTCGCCTTAGTGTACTGATCATTACCTGAAAGTATCATCCAGTTTGGGTGAAAAAATATTTGCTGAGATTTCTGGAGATTCGTAATTTTTGGAAGCTTGGCAACCCCTTTCCATGAAAGTGTTTCTCGCCAGTCACTGCTTAGGGCTACATCAAGAGGAAACAAAACATAGAGATAGAACGTGAAACTACTTTACTGTGTCAAGTTTCAAGAAGCTAGCACAAAAAGTGTTGGATTTAGAGTTCCAAATACATGTATCAATATAGGAGAAAACAGAGTGAAACCTAAAAATTCAAACTGTTACTGGAAATGAACGCTTCAACATAGAAGAAAGAAATTTGGGGAACCAAGTCGCCTTAGTGTACTGATCATTACCTGAAAGTATCATCCAGTTTGGGTGAAAAAATATTTGCTGAGATTTCTGGAGATTCGTAATTTTTGGAAGCTTGGCAACCCCTCTCCATGAAAGTGGTTCTCGCCAGTCACTGCTTAGGGCTACATCAAGAGGAAACAAAACATAGAGATACAACGTGAAACTACTTTACTGTGTCAAGTTTCAAGAAGCTAGCACAAACCGTGTTGGATTTAGAGTTCCAAATACATGTATCAATATAGGAGAAAACAGAGTGAAACCTAAAAATTCAAACTGTTACTGGAAATGAACGCTTCAACATAGAAGAACGAACTTTGGGGAACCAAGTCGCCTTAGTGTACTGATCATTACCTGAAAGTATCATCCAGTTTGGGTGAAAAAATATTTGCTGAGATCTGGAGATTCGTAATTTTTGGAAGCTTGGCAACCCCTTTCCATGAAAGTGTTTCTCGCCAGTCACTGCTTAGGGCTACATCAAGAGGAAACAAAACATAGAGATAGAACGTGAAAGTACTTTACTGTGTCAAGTTTCAAGAAGCTAGCACAAAAAGTGTTGGATTTAGAGTTCCAAATACATGTATCAATATAGGAGAAAACAGAGTGAAACCTAAAAATTCAAACTGTTACTGGAAATGAACGCTTCAACATAGAAGAACGAAATTTGGGGAACCAAGTCGCCTTAGTGTACTGATCATTACCTGAAAGTATCATCCAGTTTGGGTGAAAAAATATTTGCTGAGATTTCTGGAGATTCGTAATTTTTGGAAGCTTGGCAACCCCTCTCCATGAAAGTGGTTCTCGCCAGTCACTGCTTAGGGCTACATCAAGAGGAAACAAAACATAGAGATACAACGTGAAACTACTTTACTGTGTCAAGTTTCAAGAAGCTAGCACAAACCGTGTTGGATTTAGAGTTCCAAATACATGTATCAATATAGGAGAAAACAGAGTGAAACCTAAAAATTCAAACTGTTACTGGAAATGAACGCTTCAACATAGAAGAACGAACTTTGGGGAACCAAGTCGCCTTAGTGTACTGATCATTACCTGAAAGTATCATCCAGTTTGGGTGAAAAAATATTTGCTGAGATTTCTGGAGATTCGTAATTTTTGGAAGCTTGGCAACCCCTCTCCATGAAAGTGGTTCTCGCCAGTCACTGCTTAGGGCTACAGCAGGAGGAAACAAAACATAGGGATAGAACGTGAAACTACTTTACTTTGTCAAGTTTCAAGAAGCTAGCACAAACCGTGTTGGATTTAGAGTTCCAAATACATGTATCAATATAGGAGAAAACAGAGTGAAACCTAAAAATTCAAACTGTTACAGGAAATGAACGCTTCAACATAGAAGAACGAAATTTGGGGAACCAAGTCGCCTTAGTGTACTGATCATTACCTGAAAGTATCATCCAGTTTGGGTGAAAAAATATTTGCTGAGATTTCTGGAGATTCGTAATTTTTGGAAGCTTGGCAACCCCTTTCCATGAAAGTGTTTCTCGCCAGTCACTGCTTAGGGCTACATCAAGAGGAAACAAAACATAGAGATAGAACGTGAAACTACTTTATTGTGTCAAGTTTCAAGAAGCTAGCACAAACCGTGTTGGATTTAGAGTTCCAAATACATGTATCAATATAGGAGAAAACAGAGTGAAACCTAAAAATTCAAACTGTTACAGGAAATGAATGCTTCAACACAGAAGAACGACCTTTGGGGAACCAAGTCGCCTTAGTGTACTGATCATTACCTGAAAGTATCATCCAGTTTGGGTGAAAAAATATTTGCTGAGATTTCTGGAGATTCGTAATTTTTGGAAGCTTGGCAACCCCTTTCCATGAAAGTGTTTCTCGCCAGTCACTGCTTAGGGCTACATCAAGAGGAAACAAAACATAGAGATAGAACTTGAAACTACTTTACTGTGTCAAGTTTCAAGAAGCTAGCACAAACCGTGTTGGATTTAGAGTTCCAAATACATGTATCAATATAGGAGAAAACAGAGTGAAACCTAAAAATTCAAACTGTTACAGGAAATGAACGCTTCAACATAGAAGAACGATATTTGGGGAACCAAGTCGCCTTAGTGTACTGATCATTACTTGAAAGTATCATCCAGTTTGGGTGAAAAAATATTTGCTGAGATTTCTGGAGATTCGTAACTTTTGGAAGCTTGGCAACCTTTTTCCATGAAAGTGTTTCTCACCAGTCACTGCTTAGGGCTACATCAAGAGGAAACAGAATATAGAGATAGAACGTGAAACTACTTTACTTTGTCAAGTTTCATGAAGCTAGCACAAACCGTGTTGGATTTAGAGTTCCAAATACATCTATCAATATAGGAGAAAACAGAGTGAAACCTAAAAATTCAAAGTGTTACTGGAAATGAACGCTTCAACATAGAAGAACGACATTTGGGGAACCAAGTCGCCTTCGTGTACTGATCATTACCTGAAAGTATCATCCAGTTTGGGTGAAAAAACTATTTGCTGAGATTTCTGGAGATTCGTAATTTTTGGAAGCTTGGCAACCCCTCTCCATGAAAGTGGTTCTCGCCAGTCACTGCTTAGGGCTACAGCAAGAGGAAACAAAACATAGAGATAGAACGTGAAACTACTTTACTGTATCAAGTTTCAAGAAGCTAGCACAAACCGTGTTGGATTTAGAGTTCCAAATACATGTATCAATATAGGAGAAAACAGAGTGAAACCTAAAAATTCAAACTGTTACAGGAAATGAACGCTTCAACATAGAAGAACGACATTTGGGGAACCAAGTCGCCTTAGTGTACTGATCATTACCTGAAAGTATCATCCAGTTTGGGTGAAAAAATATTTGCTGAGATTTCTGGAGATTCGTAATTTTTGGAAGCTTGGCAACCCCTTTCCATGAAAGTGTTTCTCGCCAGTCACTGCTTAGGGCTACATCAAGAGGAAACAAAACATAGAGATAGAACGTGAAACTACTTTACTGTGTCAAGTTTCAAGAAGCTAGCACAAAAAGTGTTGGATTTAGAGTTCCAAATACATGTATCAATATAGGAGAAAACAGAGTGAAACCTAAAAATTCAAACTGTTACTGGAAATGAACGCTTCAACATAGAAGAAAGAAATTTGGGGAACCAAGTCGCCTTAGTGTACTGATCATTACCTGAAAGTATCATCCAGTTTGGGTGAAAAAATATTTGCTGAGATTTCTGGAGATTCGTAATTTTTGGAAGCTTGGCAACCCCTCTCCATGAAAGTGGTTCTCGCCAGTCACTGCTTAGGGCTACATCAAGAGGAAACAAAACATAGAGATACAACGTGAAACTACTTTACTGTGTCAAGTTTCAAGAAGCTAGCACAAACCGTGTTGGATTTAGAGTTCCAAATACATGTATCAATATAGGAGAAAACAGAGTGAAACCTAAAAATTCAAACTGTTACTGGAAATGAACGCTTCAACATAGAAGAACGAACTTTGGGGAACCAAGTCGCCTTAGTGTACTGATCATTACCTGAAAGTATCATCCAGTTTGGGTGAAAAAATATTTGCTGAGATCTGGAGATTCGTAATTTTTGGAAGCTTGGCAACCCCTTTCCATGAAAGTGTTTCTCGCCAGTCACTGCTTAGGGCTACATCAAGAGGAAACAAAACATAGAGATAGAACGTGAAAGTACTTTACTGTGTCAAGTTTCAAGAAGCTAGCACAAAAAGTGTTGGATTTAGAGTTCCAAATACATGTATCAATATAGGAGAAAACAGAGTGAAACCTAAAAATTCAAACTGTTACTGGAAATGAACGCTTCAACATAGAAGAACGAAATTTGGGGAACCAAGTCGCCTTAGTGTACTGATCATTACCTGAAAGTATCATCCAGTTTGGGTGAAAAAATATTTGCTGAGATTTCTGGAGATTCGTAATTTTTGGAAGCTTGGCAACCCCTCTCCATGAAAGTGGTTCTCGCCAGTCACTGCTTAGGGCTACATCAAGAGGAAACAAAACATAGAGATACAACGTGAAACTACTTTACTGTGTCAAGTTTCAAGAAGCTAGCACAAACCGTGTTGGATTTAGAGTTCCAAATACATGTATCAATATAGGAGAAAACAGAGTGAAACCTAAAAATTCAAACTGTTACTGGAAATGAACGCTTCAACATAGAAGAACGAACTTTGGGGAACCAAGTCGCCTTAGTGTACTGATCATTACCTGAAAGTATCATCCAGTTTGGGTGAAAAAATATTTGCTGAGATTTCTGGAGATTCGTAATTTTTGGAAGCTTGGCAACCCCTCTCCATGAAAGTGGTTCTCGCCAGTCACTGCTTAGGGCTACAGCAGGAGGAAACAAAACATAGAGATAGAACGTGAAACTACTTTACTTTGTCAAGTTTCAAGAAGCTAGCACAAACCGTGTTGGATTTAGAGTTCCAAATACATGTATCAATATAGGAGAAAACAGAGTGAAACCTAAAAATTCAAACTGTTACAGGAAATGAACGCTTCAACATAGAAGAACGAAATTTGGGGAACCAAGTCGCCTTAGTGTACTGATCATTACCTGAAAGTATCATCCAGTTTGGGTGAAAAAATATTTGCTGAGATTTCTGGAGATTCGTAATTTTTGGAAGCTTGGCAACCCCTTTCCATGAAAGTGTTTCTCGCCAGTCACTGCTTAGGGCTACATCAAGAGGAAACAAAACATAGAGATAGAACGTGAAACTACTTTATTGTGTCAAGTTTCAAGAAGCTAGCACAAACCGTGTTGGATTTAGAGTTCCAAATACATGTATCAATATAGGAGAAAACAGAGTGAAACCTAAAAATTCAAACTGTTACAGGAAATGAACGCTTCAACATAGAAGAACGACATTTGGGGAACCAAGTCGCCTTCGTGTACTGATCATTACCTGAAAGTATCATCCAGTTTGGGTGAAAAAATATTTGCTGAGATTTCTGGAGATTCCTAATTTTTGGAAGCTTGGCAACCCCTTTCCATGAAAGTGTTTCTCGCCAGTCACTGCTTAGGGCTACATCAAGAGGAAACAAAACATAGAGATAGAACTTGAAACTACTTTACTCTGTCAAGTTTCAAGAAGCTAGCACAAACCGTGTTGGATTTAGAGTTCCAAATACATCTATCAATATAGGAGAAAACAGAGTGAAATCTAAAAATTCAAACTGTTACTGGAAATGAACGCTTCAACATAGAAGAACGACATTTGGGGAACCAAGTCGCCTTCGTGTACTGATCATTACCTGAAAGTATCATCTAGTTTGGGTGAAAAAATATTTGCTGAGATTTTTAGAGATTCGTAATTTTTGGAAGCTTGGCAACCCCTCTCCATGAAAGTGGTTCTCGCCAGTCACTGCTTAGGGCTACAGCAAGAGGAAACAAAACATAGAGATAGAACGTGAAACTACTTTACTGTATCTAGTTTCAAGAAGCTAGCACAAACCGTGTTGGATTTAGAGTTCCAAATACATGTATCAATATAGGAGAAAACAGAGTGAAACCTAAAAATTCAAACTGTTACAGGAAATGAACACTTCAACATAGAAGAATGACATTTGGGGAACCAAGTCGCCTTAGTGTACTGATCATTACCTGAAAGTATCCTCCAGTTTGGGTGAAAAAATATTTGCTGAGATTTCTGGAGATTCGTAATTTTTGGAAGCTTGGCAACCCCTTTCCATGAAAGTGTTTCTCGCCAGTCACTGCTTAGGGCTACATCAAGAGGAAACAAAACATAGAGATAGAACTTGAAACTACTTTACTCTGTCAAGTTTCAAGAAGCTAGCACAAACCGTGTTGGATTTAGAGTTCCAAATACATCTATCAATATAGCAGAAAACAGAGTGAAACCTAAAAATTCAAACTGTTACTGGAAATGAACGCTTCAACATAGAAGAACGAAATTTGGGGAACCAAGTCGCCTTAGTGTACTGATCATTACCTGAAAGTATCATCCAGTTTGGGTGAAAAAATATTTGCTGAGATTTCTGGAGATTCGTAATTTTTGGAAGCTTGGCAACCCCTTTCCATGAAAGTGTTTCTCGCCAGTCACTGCTTAGGGCTACAGCAAGAGGAAACAAAACATAGAGATAAAACGTGAAACTACTTTACTGTGTCAAGTTTCAAGAAGCTAGCACAAACCGTGTTGGATTTAGAGTTCCAAATACATGTATCAATATAGGAGAAAACAGAGTGAAACCTAAAAATTCAAACTGTTACTGGAAATGAACGCTTCAACATAGAAGAACGAAATTTGGGGAACCAAGTCGCCTTAGTGTACTGATCATTACCTGAAAGTATCATCCAGTTTGGGTGAAAAAATATTTGCTGAGATTTCTGGAGATTCGTAATTTTTGGAAGCTTGGCAACCGCTTTCCATAAAAGTGTTTCTCGCCAGTCACTGCTTAGGGCTACATCAAGAGGAAACAAAACCTAGAGATAGAACGTGAAACTACTTGACTGTGTCAAGTTTCAAGAAGCTAGCAAAAACCGTGTTGGATTTAGAGTTCCAAATACATCTATCAATATAGGAGAAAACAGAGTGAAACCTAAAAATTCAAACTGTTACCGGAAATGAACGCTTCAACATAGAAGAATGAAATTTGGGGAACCAAGTCGCCTACGTGTACTGATCATTACCTGAAAGTATCATCCAGTTTGGGTGAAAAAATATTTGCTGAGATTTTTGGAGATTCGTAACTTTTGGAAGCTTGGCAACCTTTTTCCATGAAAGTGTTTCTCACCAGTCACTGCTTAGGGCTACATCAAGAGGAAACAGAATATAGAGATAGAACGTGAAACTACTTTACTTTGTCAAGTTTCATGAAGCTAGCACAAACCGTGTTGGATTTAGAGTTCCAAATACATCTATCAATATAGGAGAAAACAGAGTGAAACCTAAAAATTCAAAGTGTTACAGGAAATGAACGCTTCAACATAGAAGAACGACATTTGGGGAACCAAGTCGCCTTCGTGTACTGATCATTACCTGAAAGTATCATCCTGTTTGGGTGAAAAAATATTTGCTGAGATTTCTGGAGATTCGTAATTTTTGGAAGCTTGGCAACCCCTCTCCATGTAAGTGGTTCTCGCCAGTCACTGCTTAGGGCTACAGCAAGAGGAAACAAAACATAGAGATAGAACGTGAAACTACTTTACTGTATCAAGTTTCAAGAAGTTAACACAAACCATGTTGGATTTAGAGTTCCAAATACATGTATCAATATAGGAGAAAACAGAGTGAAACCTAAAAATTCAAACTGTTACAGGAAATGAACGCTTCAACATAGAAGAATGACATTTGGGGAACCAAGTCGCCTTAGTGTACTGATCATTACCTGAAAGTATCATCCAGTTTGGGTGAAAAAATATTTGCTGAGATTTCTGGAGATTCGTAATTTTTGGAAGCTTGGCAACCCCTTTCCATGAAAGTGTTTCTCGCCAGTCACTGCTTAGGGCTACATCAAGAGGAAACAAAACATAGAGATAGAACGTGAAACTACTTTACTGTGTCAAGTTTCAAGAAGCTAGCACAAACCGTGTTGGATTTAGAGTTCCAAATACATGTATCAATATAGGAGAAAACAGAGTGAAACCTAAAAATTCAAACTGTTACAGGAAATGAACGCTTCAACATAGAAGAACGACATTTTTGGAACCAAGTCGCCTTAGTGTACTGATCATTACCTGAAAGTATCATCCAGTTTGGGTGAAAAAATATTTGCTGAGATTTCTGGAGATTCATAATTTTTGGAAGCTTGGCAACCCCTTTCCATGAAAGTGTTTCTCGCCAGTCACTGCTTAGGGCTACATCAAGAGGAAACAAAACATACAGATAGAATGTGAAACTACTTTACTGTGTCAAGTTTCAAGAAGCTAGCACAAATCGTGTTGGATTTAGAGTTCCAAATACATGTATCAATATAGGAGAAAACAGAGTGAAACCTAAAAATTCAAACTGTTACTGGAAATGAACGCTTCAACATAGAAGAACGAAATTTGGGGAACCAAGTCGCCTTAGTGTACTGATCATTACCTGAAAGTATCATCCAGTTTGGGTGAAAAAATATTTGCTGAGATTTTTGGAGATTCGTAATTTTTGGAAGCTTGGCAACCCCTCTCCATGAAAGTGGTTCTCGCCAGTCACTGCTTAGGGCTACAGGAAGAGGAAACAAAACATAGTGATAGAACGTGAAACTACTTTACTGTGTCAAGTTTCAAGAAGCTAGCACAAACCGTGTTGGATTTAGAGTTCCAAATACATGTATCAATATAGGAGAAAACAGAGTGAAACCTAAAAATTCAAACTGTTACTGGAAATGAACGCTTCAACATAGAAGAACGAAATTTGGGGAACCAAGTCACCTTAGTGTACTGATCATTACCTGAAAGTATCATCCAGTTTGGGTGAAAAAATATTTGCTGAGATTTCTGGAGATTCGTAATTTTTGGAAGCTTGGCAACCCCTCTCCATGAAAGTGGTTCTCGCCAGTCACTGCTTAGGGCTACATCAAGAGGAAACAAAACATAGAGATAGAACGTGAAACTACTTTACTGTGTCAAGTTTCAAGAAGCTAGCACAAACCGTGTTGGATTTAGAGTTCCAAATACATGTATCAATATAGGAGAAAACAGAGTGAAACCTAAAAATTCAAACTGTTACAGGAAATGAACGCTTCAACATAGAAGAACGACATTTGGGGAACCAAGTCGCCTTCGTGTACTGATCATTACCTGAAAGTATCATCCAGTTTGGGTGAAAAAATATTTGCTGAGATTTCTGGAGATTCGTAATTTTTGGAAGCTTGGCAACCCCTTTCCATGAAAGTGTTTCTCGCCAGTCACTGCTTAGGGCTACATCAAGAGGAAACAAAACATAGAGATAGAACTTGAAACTACTTTACTCTGTCAAGTTTCAAGAAGCTAGCACAAACCGTGTTGGATTTAGAGTTCCAAATACATCTATCAATATAGCAGAAAACAGAGTGAAACCTAAAAATCCAAACTGTTACTGGAAATGAACGCTTCAACATAGAAGAACGAAATTTGGGGAACCAAGTCGCCTTAGTGTACTGATCATTACCTGAAAGTATCATCCAGTTTGTGTGAAAAAATATTTGCTGAGATTTTTGGAGATTCGTAACTTTTGGAAGCTTGGCAACCTTTTTCCATGAAAGTGTTTCTCACCAGTCACTGCTTAGGGCTACATCAAGAGGATCAGAATATAGAGATAGAACGTGAAACTACTTTACTTTGTCAAGTTTCATGAAGCTAGCACAAACCGTGTTGGATTTAGAGTTCCAAATACATCTATCAATATAGGAGAAAACAGAGTGAAACCTAAAAATTCAAACAGTTACAGGAAATGAACGCTTCAACATAGAAGAATGACATTTGGGGAACCAAGTCGCCTTAGTGTACTGATCATTACCTGAAAGTATCCTCCAGTTTGGGTGAAAAAATATTTGCTGAGATTTCTGGAGATTCGTAATTTTTGGAAGCTTGGCAACCCCTTTCCATGAAAGTGTTTCTCGCCAGTCACTGCTTAGGGCTACATCAAGAGGAAACAAAACATAGAGATAGAACTTGAAACTACTTTACTCTGTCAAGTTTCAAGAAGCTAGCACAAACCGTGTTGGATTTAGAGTTCCAAATACATCTATCAATATAGCAGAAAACAGAGTGAAACCTAAAAATTCAAACTGTTACTGGAAATGAACGCTTCAACATAGAAGAACGAAATTTGGGGAACCAAGTCGCCTTAGTGTACTGATCATTACCTGAAAGTATCATCCAGTTTGGGTGAAAAAATATTTGCTGAGATTTCTGGAGATTCGTAATTTTTGGAAGCTTGGCAACCCCTTTCCATGAAAGTGTTTCTCGCCAGTCACTGCTTAGGGCTACAGCAAGAGGAAACAAAACATAGAGATAAAACGTGAAACTACTTTACTGTGTCAAGTTTCAAGAAGCTAGCACAAACCGTGTTGGATTTAGAGTTCCAAATACATGTATCAATATAGGAGAAAACAGAGTGAAACCTAAAAATTCAAACTGTTACTGGAAATGAACGCTTCAACATAGAAGAACGAAATTTGGGGAACCAAGTCGCCTTAGTGTACTGATCATTACCTGAAAGTATCATCCAGTTTGGGTGAAAAAATATTTGCTGAGATTTCTGGAGATTCGTAATTTTTGGAAGCTTGGCAACCGCTTTCCATAAAAGTGTTTCTCGCCAGTCACTGCTTAGGGCTACATCAAGAGGAAACAAAACCTAGAGATAGAACGTGAAACTACTTGACTGTGTCAAGTTTCAAGAAGCTAGCACAAACCGTGTTGGATTTAGAGTTCCAAATACATCTATCAATATAGGAGAAAACAGAGTGAAACCTAAAAATTCAAACTGTTACCGGAAATGAACGCTTCAACATAGAAGAATGAAATTTGGGGAACCAAGTCGCCTACGTGTACTGATCATTACCTGAAAGTATCATCCAGTTTGGGTGAAAAAATATTTGCTGAGATTTTTGGAGATTCGTAACTTTTGGAAGCTTGGCAACCTTTTTCCATGAAAGTGTTTCTCACCAGTCACTGCTTAGGGCTACATCAAGAGGAAACAGAATATAGAGATAGAACGTGAAACTACTTTACTTTGTCAAGTTTCATGAAGCTAGCACAAACCGTGTTGGATTTAGAGTTCCAAATACATCTATCAATATAGGAGAAAACAGAGTGAAACCTAAAAATTCAAAGTGTTACAGGAAATGAACGCTTCAACATAGAAGAACGACATTTGGGGAACCAAGTCGCCTTCGTGTACTGATCATTACCTGAAAGTATCATCCTGTTTGGGTGAAAAAATATTTGCTGAGATTTCTGGAGATTCGTAATTTTTGGAAGCTTGGCAACCCCTCTCCATGTAAGTGGTTCTCGCCAGTCACTGCTTAGGGCTACAGCAAGAGGAAACAAAACATAGAGATAGAACGTGAAACTACTTTACTGTATCAAGTTTCAAGAAGTTAACACAAACCATGTTGGATTTAGAGTTCCAAATACATGTATCAATATAGGAGAAAACAGAGTGAAACCTAAAAATTCAAACTGTTACAGGAAATGAACGCTTCAACATAGAAGAATGACATTTGGGGAACCAAGTCGCCTTAGTGTACTGATCATTACCTGAAAGTATCATCCAGTTTGGGTGAAAAAATATTTGCTGAGATTTCTGGAGATTCGTAATTTTTGGAAGCTTGGCAACCCCTTTCCATGAAAGTGTTTCTCGCCAGTCACTGCTTAGGGCTACATCAAGAGGAAACAAAACATAGAGATAGAACGTGAAACTACTTTACTGTGTCAAGTTTCAAGAAGCTAGCACAAACCGTGTTGGATTTAGAGTTCCAAATACATGTATCAATATAGGAGAAAACAGAGTGAAACCTAAAAATTCAAACTGTTACAGGAAATGAACGCTTCAACATAGAAGAACGACATTTTTGGAACCAAGTCGCCTTAGTGTACTGATCATTACCTGAAAGTATCATCCAGTTTGGGTGAAAAAATATTTGCTGAGATTTCTGGAGATTCGTAATTTTTGGAAGCTTGGCAACCCCTTTCCATGAAAGTGTTTCTCGCCAGTCACTGCTTAGGGCTACATCAAGAGGAAACAAAACATACAGATAGAATGTGAAACTACTTTACTGTGTCAAGTTTCAAGAAGCTAGCACAAATCGTGTTGGATTTAGAGTTCCAAATACATGTATCAATATAGGAGAAAACAGAGTGAAACCTAAAAATTCAAACTGTTACTGGAAATGAACGCTTCAACATAGAAGAACGAAATTTGGGGAACCAAGTCGCCTTAGTGTACTGATCATTACCTGAAAGTATCATCCAGTTTGGGTGAAAAAATATTTGCTGAGATTTTTGGAGATTCGTAATTTTTGGAAGCTTGGCAACCCCTCTCCATGAAAGTGGTTCTCGCCAGTCACTGCTTAGGGCTACAGGAAGAGGAAACAAAACATAGAGATAGAACGTGAAACTACTTTACTGTGTCAAGTTTCAAGAAGCTAGCACAAACCGTGTTGGATTTAGAGTTCCAAATACATGTATCAATATAGGAGAAAACAGAGTGAAACCTAAAAATTCAAACTGTTACTGGAAATGAACGCTTCAACATAGAAGAACGAAATTTGGGGAACCAAGTCACCTTAGTGTACTGATCATTACCTGAAAGTATCATCCAGTTTGGGTGAAAAAATATTTGCTGAGATTTCTGGAGATTCGTAATTTTTGGAAGCTTGGCAACCCCTCTCCATGAAAGTGGTTCTCGCCAGTCACTGCTTAGGGCTACATCAAGAGGAAACAAAACATAGAGATAGAACGTGAAACTACTTTACTGTGTCAAGTTTCAAGAAGCTAGCACAAACCGTGTTGGATTTAGAGTTCCAAATACATGTATCCATATAGGAGAAAACAGAGTGAAACCTAAAAATTCAAACTGTTACAGGAAATGAACGCTTCAACATAGAAGAACGACATTTGGGGAACCAAGTCGCCTTCGTGTACTGATCATTACCTGAAAGTATCATCCAGTTTGGGTGAAAAAATATTTGCTGAGATTTCTGGAGATTCGTAATTTTTGGAAGCTTGGCAACCCCTTTCCATGAAAGTGTTTCTCGCCAGTCACTGCTTAGGGCTACATCAAGAGGAAACAAAACATAGAGATAGAACTTGAAACTACTTTACTCTGTCAAGTTTCAAGAAGCTAGCACAAACCGTGTTGGATTTAGAGTTCCAAATACATCTATCAATATAGCAGAAAACAGAGTGAAACCTAAAAATCCAAACTGTTACTGGAAATGAACGCTTCAACATAGAAGAACGAAATTTGGGGAACCAAGTCGCCTTAGTGTACTGATCATTACCTGAAAGTATCATCCAGTTTGTGTGAAAAAATATTTGCTGAGATTTTTGGAGATTCGTAACTTTTGGAAGCTTGGCAACCTTTTTCCATGAAAGTGTTTCTCACCAGTCACTGCTTAGGGCTACATCAAGAGGATCAGAATATAGAGATAGAACGTGAAACTACTTTACTTTGTCAAGTTTCATGAAGCTAGCACAAACCGTGTTGGATTTAGAGTTCCAAATACATCTATCAATATAGGAGAAAACAGAGTGAAACCTAAAAATTCAAACAGTTACAGGAAATGAACGCTTCAACATAGAAGAATAACATTTGGGGAACCAAGTCGCCTTAGTGTACTGATCATTACCTGAAAGTATCATCCAGTTTGGGTGAAAAAATATTTGCTGAGATTTTTGGAGATTCGTAATTTTTGGAAGCTTGGCAACCCCTCTCCATGAAAGTGGTTCTCGCCAGTCACTGCTTAGGGCTACAGCAAGAGGAAACAAAACATAGAGATAGAACGTGAAACTACTTTACTGTATCAAGTTTCAAGAAGCTAGCACAAACCGTGTTGGATTTAGAGTTCCAAATACATGTATCAATATAGGAGAAAACAGAGTGAAACCTAAAAATTCAAACTGTTACTGGAAATGAACGCTTCAACATAGAAGAACGAAATTTGGGGAACCAAGTCGCCTTAGTGTACTGATCATTACCTGAAAGTATCATCCAGTTTGGGTGAAAAAATATTTGCTGAGATTTCTGGAGATTCGTAAATTTTGGAAGCTTGGCAACCCCTTTCAATGAAAGTGTTTCTCGCCAGTCACTGCTTAGGGCTACAGCAAGAGGAAACAAAACATAGAGATAAAACGTGAAACTACTTTACTGTGTCAAGTTTCAAGAAGCTAGCACAAACCGTGTTGGATTTAGAGTTCCAAATACATGTATCAATATAGGAGAAAACAGAGTGAAACCTAAAAATTCAAACTGTTACTGGAAATGAACGCTTCAACATAGAAGAACGAAATTTGGGGAACCAAGTCGCCTTAGTGTACTGATCATTACCTGAAAGTATCATCCAGTTTGGGTGAAAAAATATTTGCTGAGATTTCTGGAGATTCGTAAATTTTGGAAGCTTGGCAACCCCTTTCAATGAAAGTGTTTCTCGCCAGTCACTGCTTAGGGCTACAGCAAGAGGAAACAAAACATAGAGATAAAACGTGAAACTACTTTACTGTGTCAAGTTTCAAGAAGCTAGCACAAACCGTGTTGGATTTAGAGTTCCAAATACATGTATCAATATAGGAGAAAACAGAGTGAAACCTAAAAATTCAAACTGTTACTGGAAATGAACGCTTCAACATAGAAGAACGAAATTTGGGGAACCAAGTCGCCTTAGTGTACTGATCATTACCTGAAAGTATCATCCAGTTTGGGTGAAAAAATATTTGCTGAGATTTCTGGAGATTCGTAATTTTTGGAAGCTTGGCAACCGCTTTCCATAAAAGTGTTTCTCGCCAGTCACTGCTTAGGGCTACATCAAGAGGAAACAAAACCTAGAGATAGAACGTGAAACTACTTTACTGTGTCAAGTTTCAAGAAGCTAGCACAAACCGAGTTGGATTTAGAGTTCCAAATACATCTATCAATATAGGAGAAAACAGACTGAAACCTAAAAATTCAAACTGTTACCGGAAATGAACGCTTCAACATAGAAGAATGAAATTTGGGGAACCAAGTCGCCGACGTGTACTGATCATTACCTGAAAGTATCATCCAGTTTGGGTGAAAAAATATTTGCTGAGATTTCTGGAGATTCGTAACTTTTGGAAGCTTGGCAACCTTTTTCTATGAAAGTGTTTCTCGCCAGTCACTGCTTAGGGCTACATCAAGAGGAAACAGAATATAGAGATAGAACGTGAAACTACTTTACTTTGTCAAGTTTCATGAAGCTAGCACAAACCGTGTTGGATTTAGAGTTCCAAATACATGTATCAATATAGGAGAAAACAGAGTGAAACCTAAAAATTCAAACTGTTACTGGAAATGAACGCTTCAACATAGAAGAACGACATTTGGGGAACCAAGTCGCCTTAGTGTACTGATCATTACCTGAAAGTATCATCCAGTTTGGGTGAAAAAATATTTGCTGAGATTTCTGGAGATTCGTAATTTTTGGAAGCTTGGCAAACCCTTTCCATGAAAGTGTTTCTCGCCAGTCACTGCTTAGGGCTACATCAAGAGGAAACAAAACATAGAGATAGAACGTGAAACTACTTTATTGTGTCAAGTTTCAAGAAGCTAGCACAAACCGTGTTGGATTTAGAGTTCCAAATACATGTATCAATATAGGAGAAAACAGAGTGAAACCTAAAAATTCAAACTGTTACAGGAAATGAACGCTTCAACATAGAAAAACGAAATTTGGGGAACCAAGTCGCCTTAGTGTACTGATCATTACCTGAAAGTATCATCCAGTTTGGGTGAAAAAATATTTGCTGAGATTTCTGGAGATTCGTAATTTTTGGAAGCTTGGCAACCCCTCTCCATGAAAGTGGTTCTCGCCAGTCACTGCTTAGGGCTACATCAAGAGGAAACAAAACATAGAGATAGAACGTGAAACTACTTTACTCTGTCAAGTTTCAAGAAGCTAGCACAAACCGTGTTGGATTTAGAGTTCCAAATACATGTATCAATATAGGAGAAAACAGAGTGAAACCTAACAATTCAAACTGTTACTGGAAATGAACGCTTCAACATAGAAGAACGAAATTTGGGGAACCAAGTTGCCTTAGTGTACTGATCATTACCTGAAAGTATCATCCAGTTTGGGTGAAAAAATATTTGCTGAGATTTTTGGAGATTCGTAATTTTTGGAAGCTTGGCAACCCCTCTCCATGAAAGTGGTTCTCGCCAGTCTCTGCTTAGGGCTACAGCAAGAGGAAACAAAACATAGAGATAGAACGTGAAACTACTTTACTGTATCAAGTTTCAAGAAGCTAGCACAAACCGTGTTGGATTTAG
This sequence comes from Spermophilus citellus, assembly GCF_964194105.1. Taxonomy (NCBI): domain Eukaryota; kingdom Metazoa; phylum Chordata; class Mammalia; order Rodentia; family Sciuridae; genus Spermophilus; species Spermophilus citellus. The sequence continues at coordinate 52,581 of NW_027672739.1, read as the reverse complement.
AGTTCCAAATACATGTATCAATATATGAGAAAACAGAGTGAAACCTAAAAATTCAAACTGTTACTGGAAATGAACGCTTCAAAATAGAAGAACGAACTTTGGAAAACCAAGTCGCCTTAGTGTACTGATCATTACCTGAAAGTATCATCCCGTTTGGGTGAAAAAATATTTGCTGAGATTTCTGGAGATTCGTAATTTTTGGAAGCTTGGCAACCCCTCTCCATGAAAGTGGTTCTCGCCAGTCACTGCTTAGGGCTACAGCAAGAGGAAACAAAACATAGAGATAGAACGTGAAACTACTTTACTGTGTCAAGTTTCAAGAAGCTAGCACAAACCGTGTTGGATTTAGAGTTCCAAATACATGTATCAATATAGGAGAAAACAGAGTGAAACCTAAAAATTCAAACTGTTACAGGAAATGAACGCTTCAACATAGAAGAACGACATTTGGGGAACCAAGTCGCCTTAGTGTACTGATCATTACCTGAAAGTATCATCCAGTTTGGGTGAAAAAATATTTGCTGAGATTTCTGGAGATTCGTAATTTTTGGAAGATTGGCAACCCCTCTCCATGAAAGTGGTTCTCGCCAGTCACTGCTTAGGGCTACATCAAGAGGAAACAGAATATAGAGATAGAACGTGAAACTACTTTACTTTGTCAAGTTTCATGAAGCTAGCACAAACCGTGTTGGATTTAGAGTTCCAAATACATCTATCAATATAGGAGAAAACAGAGTGAAACCTAAAAATTCAAACAGTTACAGGAAATGAACGCTTCAACATAGAAGAACGACATTTGGGGAACCAAGTCGCCTTAGTGTACTGATCATTACCTGAAAGTATCATCCAGTTTGGGTGAAAAAATATTTGCTGAGATTTCTGGAGATTCGTAACTTTTGGAAGCTTGGCAACCTTTTTCCGTGAAAGTGTTTCTCACCAGTCACTGCTTAGGGCTACATCAAGAGGAAACAGAATATAGAGATAGAACGTGAAACTACTTTACTTTGTCAAGTTTCAAGAAGCTAGCACAAACCGTGTTGGATTTAGAGTTCCAAATACATGTATCAATATAGGAGAAAACAGAGTGAAACCTAAAAATTCAAACTGTTACAGGAAATGAACGCTTCAACATAGAAGAACGACATTTGGGGAACCAAGTCGCCTTAGTGTACTGATCATTACCTGAAAGTATCATCCAGTTTGGGTGAAAAAATATTTGCTGAGATTCCTGGAGATTCGTAATTTTTGGAAGCTTGGCAACCCCTTTCCATGAAAGTGTATCTCGCCAGTCACTGCTTAGGGATACATCAAGAGGAAACAAAACATAGAGATAGAACGTGAAACTACTTTATTGTGTCAAGTTTCAGGAAGCTAGCACAAACCGTGTTGGATTTAGAGTTCCAAATACATGTATCAATATAGGAGAAAACAGGGTGAAACCTAAAAATTCAAACTGTTACAGGAAATGAACGCTTCAACATAGAAGAACGACATTTGGGGAACCAAGTCGCCTTAGTGTACTGATCATTACCTGAAAGTATCATCCAGTTTGGGTGAAAAAATATTTGCTGAGATTTCTGGAGATTCGTAATTTTTGGAAGCTTGGCAACCCCTTTCCATGAAAGTGTTTCTCGCCAGTCACTGCTTAGGGCTACATCAAGAGGAAACAAAACATAGAGATAGAACGTGAAACTACTTTACTGTGTCAAGTTTCAAGAAGCTAGCACAAACCGTGTTGGATTTGGAGTTCCAAATACATCTATCAATATAGGAGAAAACAGAGTGAAACCTAAAAATTCAAACTGTTACTGGAAATGAACGCTTCAACATAGAAGAACGAAATTTGGGGAACCAAGTCGCCTACGTGTACTGATCATTACCTGAAAGTATCATCCAGTTTGGGTGAAAAAATATTTGCTGAGATTTCTGGAGATTCGTAATTTTTGGAAGCTTGGCAACCCCTCTCCATGAAAGTGGTTCTCGCCAGTCACTGCTTAGGGCTACAGCAAGAGGAAACAAAACATAGAGATAGAACGTGAAACTACTTTACTGTGTCAAGTTTCAAGAAGCTAGCACAAACCGTGTTGGATTTAGAGTTCCAAATACATGTATCAATATAGGAGAAAACAGAGTGAAACCTAAAAATTCAAACTGTTACAGGAAATGAACGCTTCAACATAGAAGAACGACATTTGGGGAACCAAGTCGCCTTAGTGTACTGATCATTACCTGAAAGTATCATCCAGTTTGGGTGAATAAATATTTGCTGAGATTTCTGGAGATTCGTAATTTTTGGAAGCTTGGCAACCCCTCTCCATGAAAGTGGTTCTCGCCAGTCACTGCTTAGGGCTACAGCAAGAGGAAACAAAACATAGAGATAGAACGTGAAACTACTTTACTGTGTCAAGTTTCAAGAAGCTAGCACAAACTGTGTTGGATTTAGAGTTCCAAATACATGTATCAATATAGGAGAAAACAGAGTGAAACCTAAAAATTCAAACTGTTACAGGAAATGAACGCTTCAGCACAGAAGAATGACCTTTGGGGAACCAAGTCGCCTTAGTGTACTGATCATTACCTGAAAGTATCATCCAGTTTGGGTGAAAAAATATTTGCTGAGATTTCTGGAGATTCGTAATTTTTGGAAGCTTGGCAACCCCTCTCCATGAAAGTGTTTCTCGCCAGTCACTGCTTAGGGCTACATCAAGAGGAAACAAAACATAGAGATAGAACGTGAAACTACTTTACTGTGTCAAGTTTCAAGAAGCTAGCACAAACCGTGTTGGATTTAGAGTTCCAAATACATGTATCAATATAGGAGAAAACAGAGTGAAACCTAAAAATTCAAACTGTTACTGGAAATGAACGCTTCAACATAGAAGAACGAACTTTGGAAAACCAAGTCGCCTTAGTGTACTGATCATTACCTGAAAGTATCATCCAGTTTGGGTGAAAAAATATTTGCTGAGATTTCTGGAGATTCGTAATTTTTGGAAGCTTGGCAACCCCTCTCCATGAAAGTGGTTCTCGCCAGTCACTGCTTAGGGCTACAGCAAGAGGAAACAAAACATAGAGATAGAACGTGAAACTACTTTACTGTGTCAAGTTTCAAGAAGCTAGCACAAACCGTGTTGGATTTAGAGTTCCAAATACATGTATCAATATAGGAGAAAACAGAGTGAAACCTAAAAATTCAAACTGTTACAGGAAATGAACGCTTCAACATAGAAGAACGACATTTGGGGAACCAAGTCGCCTTAGTGTACTGATCATTACCTGAAAGTATCATCCAGTTTGGGTGAAAAAATATTTGCTGAGATTTCTGGAGATTCGTAATTTTTGGAAGCTTGGCAACCCCTTTCCATGAAAGTGTTTCTCGCCAGTCACTGCTTAGGGCTACATCAAGAGGAAACAAAACATAGAGATAGAACGTGAAACTACTTTACTGTGTCAAGTTTCAAGAAGCTAGCACAAACCGTGTTGGATTTAGAGTTCCAAATACATGTATCAATATAGGAGAAAACAGAGTGAAACCTAAAAATTCAAACTGTTACTGGAAATGAACGCTTCAACATAGAAGAACGATATTTGGGGAACCAAGTCGCCTTAGTGTACTGATCATTACCTGAAAGTATCATCCAGTTTGGGTGAAAAAATATTTGCTGAGATTTCTGGAGATTCGTAATTTTTGGAAGCTTGGCAACCCCTTTCCATGAAAGTGTTTCTCGCCAGTCACTGCTTAGGGCTACATCAAGAGGAAACAAAACATAGAGATAGAACTTGAAACTACTTTACTGTGTCAAGTTTCAAGAAGCTAGCACAAACCGTGTTGGATTTAGAGTTCCAAATACATCTATCAATATAGGAGAAAACAGAGTGAAACCTAAAAATTCAAACTGTTATTGGAAATGAACGCTTCAACATAGAAGAACGAACTTTGGGGAACCAAGTCGCCTTAGTGTACTGATCATTACCTGAAAGTATCATCCAGTTTGGGTGAAAAAATATTTGCTGAGATTTCTGGAGATTCGTAACTTTTGGAAGCTTGGCAACCTTTTTCCATGAAAGTGTTTCTCGCCAGTCACTGCTTAGGGCTACATCAAGAGGAAACAGAATATAGAGATAGAACGTGAAACTACTTTACTTTGTCAAGTTTCATGAAGCTAGCACAAACCGTGTTGGATTTAGAGTTCCAAATACATCTATCAATATAGGAGAAAACAGAGTGAAACCTAAAAATTCAAAGTGTTACTGGAAATGAACGCTTCAACATAGAAGAATGACATTTGGGGAACCAAGTCGCCTTCGTGTACTGATCATTACCTGAAAGTATCATCCAGTTTGGGTGAAAAAATATTTGCTGAGATTTCTGGAGATTCGTAATTTTTGGAAGCTTGGCAACCCCTCTCCATGAAAGTGGTTCTCGCCAGTCACTGCTTAGGGCTACAGCAAGAGGAAACAAAACATAGAGATACAACGTGAAACTACTTTACTGTGTCAAGTTTCAAGAAGCTAGCACAAACCGTGTTGGATTTAGAGTTCCAAATACATCTATCAATATAGGAGAAATCAGAGTGAAACCTAAAAATTCAAACTGTTACTGGAAATGAACGCTTCAACATAGAAGAACGAAATTTGGGGAACCAAGTCGCCTTAGTGTACTGATCATTACCTGAAAGTATCATCCAGTTTGGGTGAAAAAATATTTGCTGAGATTTCTGGAGATTCGTAATTTTTGGAAGCTTGCCAACCCCTCTCCATGTAAGTGGTTCTCGCCAGTCACTGCTTAGGGCTACAGCAAGAGGAAACAAAACATAGAGATAGAACGTGAAACTACTTTACTGTGTCAAGTTTCAAGAAGCTAGCACAAACCGTGTTGGATTTAGAGTTCCAAATACATCTATCAATATAGGAGAAATCAGAGTGAAACCTAAAAATTCAAACTGTTACTGGAAATGAACGCTTCAACATAGAAGAACGAACTTTGGGGAACCAAGTCGCCTTAGTGTACTGATCATTACCTGAAAGTATCATCCAGTTTGGGTGAAAAAATATTTGCTGAGATTTCTGGAGATTCGTAATTTTTGGAAGCTTGGCAACCCCTTTCCATGAAAGTGTTTCTCGCCAGTCACTGCTTAGGGCTACATCAAGAGGAAACAAAACATAGAGATAGAACGTGAAACTACTTTACTGTGTCAAGTTTCAAGAAGCTAGCACAAACCGTGTTGGATTTAGAGTTCCAAATACATGTATCAATATAGGAGAAAACAGAGTGAAACCTAGCAATTCAAACTGTTACTGGAAATGAACGCTTCAACATAGAAGAACGAACTTTGGGGAACCAAGTCGCCTTAGTGTACTGATCATTACCTGAAAGTATCATCCAGTTTGGGTGAAAAAATATTTGCTGAGATTTCTGGAGATTCGTAATTTTTGGAATCTTGGCAACCCCTCTCCATGAAAGTGGTTCTCGCCAGTCACTGCTTAGGGCTACAGCAAGAGGAAACAAAACCTAGAGATAGAACGTGAAACTACTTTACTGTGTCAAGTTTCAAGAAGCTAGCACAAACCGTGTTGGATTTAGAGTTCCAAATACATGTATCAATATAGGAGAAAACAGAGTGAAACCTAAAAATTCAAACTGTTACAGGAAATGAACGCTTCAACATATAAGAACGAAATTTGGGGAACCAAGTTGCCTACGTGTACTGATCATTACCTGAAAGTATCATCCAGTTTGGGTGAAAAAATATTTGCTGAGATTTCTGGAGATTCGTAACTTTTGTAAGCTTGGCATCCCCTTTCCATGAAAGTGTTTCTCGCCAGTCACTGCTTAGGGCTACATCAAGAGGAAACAAAACCTAGAGATAGAACGTGAAAGTACTTTACTGTGTCAAGTTTCAAGAAGCTAGCACAAACCGTGTTGGATTTAGAGTTCCAAATACATGTATCAATATAGGAGAAAACAGAGTGAAACCTAAAAATTCAAACTGTTACAGGAAATGAACGCTTCAACATAGAAGAACGACATTTGGGGAACCAAGTCGCCTTAGTGTACTGATCATTACCTGAAAGTATCATCCAGTTTGGGTGAAAAAATATTTGCTGAGATTTCTGGAGATTCGTAATTTTTGGAAGCTTGGCAACCCCTTTCCATGAAAGTGTTTCTCGCCAGTCACTGCTTAGGGCTACATCAAGAGGAAACAAAACCTAGAGATAGAACGTGAAACTACTTTACTGTGTCAAGTTTCAAGAAGCTAGCACAAACCGTGTTGGATTTAAAGTTCCAAATACATCTATCAATATAGGAGAAAACAGAGTGAAACCTAAAAATTCAAAGTGTTACTGGAAATGAACGCTTCAACATAGAAGAACGACATTTGGGGAACCAAGTCGCCTTCGTGTACTGATCATTACCTGAAAGTATCATCCAGTTTGGGTGAAAAAATATTTGCTGAGATTTCTGGAGATTCGTAATTTTTGGAAGCTTGGCAACCCCTCTCCATGAAAGTGGTTCTCGCCAGTCACTGCTTAGGGCTACAGCAAGAGGAAACAAAACATAGAGATAGAACGTGAAACTATTTTACTGTATCAAGTTTCAAGAAGCTAGCACAAACCGTGTTGGATTTAGAGTTCCAAATACATCTATCAACATAGGAGAAAACAGAGTGAAATCTAAAAATTCAAACTGTTACTGCAAATGAACGCTTCAACATAGAAGAACGAACTTTGGGGAACCAAGTCGCCTTCGTGTACTGATCATTACCTGAAAGTATCATCCAGTTTGGGTGAAAAAATATTTGCTGAGATTTCTGGAGATTCGTAATTTTTGGAAGCTTGGCAACCCCTTTCCATGAAAGTGTTTCTCGCCAGTCACTGCTTAGGGCTACATCAAGAGGAAACAAAACATAGAGCTAGAACGTGAAACTACTTTACTGTGTCAAGTTTCAAGAAGCTAGCACAAACCGTATTGGATTTAGAGTTCCAAATACATGTATCAATATAGGAGAAAACAGAGTGAAACCTAAAAATTCAAACTGTTACAGGAAATGAACGCTTCAACAAAGAAGAACGACATTTGGGGAACCAAGTCGCCTTAGTGTACTGATCATTACCTGAAAGTATCATCCAGTTTGGGTGAAAAAATATTTGCTGAGATTTCTGGAGATTCGTAATTTTTGGAAGCTTGCCAACCCCTCTCCATGTAAGTGGTTCTCGCCAGTCACTGCTTAGGGCTACAGCAAGAGGAAACAAAACATAGAGATAGAACGTGAAACTACTTTACTGTGTCAAGTTTCAAGAAGCTAGCACAAACCGTGTTGGATTTAGAGTTCCAAATACATCTATCAATATAGGAGAAATCAGAGTGAAACCTAAAAATTCAAACTGTTACTGGAAATGAACGCTTCAACATAGAAGAACGAACTTTGGGGAACCAAGTCGCCTTAGTGTACTGATCATTACCTGAAAGTATCATCCAGTTTGGGTGAAAAAATATTTGCTGAGATTTCTGGAGATTCGTAATTTTTGGAAGCTTGGCAACCCCTTTCCATGAAAGTGTTTCTCGCCAGTCACTGCTTAGGGCTACATCAAGAGGAAACAAAACATAGAGATAGAACGTGAAACTACTTTACTGTGTCAAGTTTCAAGAAGCTAGCACAAACCGTGTTGGATTTAGAGTTCCAAATACATGTATCAATATAGGAGAAAACAGAGTGAAACCTAGCAATTCAAACTGTTACTGGAAATGAACGCTTCAACATAGAAGAACGAACTTTGGGGAACCAAGTCGCCTTAGTGTACTGATCATTACCTGAAAGTATCATCCAGTTTGGGTGAAAAAATATTTGCTGAGATTTCTGGAGATTCGTAATTTTTGGAAGCTTGGCAACCCCTTTCCATGAAAGTGTTTCTCGCCAGTCACTGCTTAGGGCTACATCAAGAGGAAACAAAACATAGAGATAGAACGTGAAACTACTTTACTGTGTCAAGTTTCAAGAAGCTAGCACAAACCGTGTTGGATTTAGAGTTCCAAATACATGTATCAATATAGGAGAAAACAGAGTGAAACCTAAAAATTCAAACTGTTACAGGAAATGAACGCTTCAACATAGAAGAACGACATTTGGGGAACCAAGTCGCCTTAGTGTAGTGATCATTACCTGAAAGTATCATCCAGTTTGGGTGAAAAAATATTTGCTGAGATTTCTGGAGATTCGTAATTTTTGGAAGCTTGGCAACCCCTTTCCATGAAAGTGTTTCTCGCCAGTCACTGCTTAGGGCTACATCAAGAGGAAACAAAACATAGAGATAGAACTTGAAACTACTTTACTGTGTCAAGTTTCAAGAAGCTAGCACAAACCGTGTTGGATTTAGAGTTCCAAATACATGTATCAATATAGGAGAAAACAGAGTGAAACCTAACAATTCAAACTGTTACTGGAAATGAACGCTTTAACATAGAAGAACGAACTTTGGGGAACCAAGTCGCCTTAGTGTACTGATCATTACCTGAGAGTATCATCCAGTTTGGGTGAAAAAATATTTGCTGAGATTTCTGGAGATTCGTAATTTTTGGAAGCTTGGCAACCCCTCTCCATGAAAGTGGTTCTCGCCAGTCACTGCTTAGGGCTACAGCAAGAGGAAACAAAACCTAGAGATAGAACGTGAAACTACTTTACTGTGTCAAGTTTCAAGAAGCTAGCACAAACCGTGTTGGATTTAGAGTTCCAAATACATGTATCAATATAGGAGAAAACAGAGTGAAACCTAAAAATTCAAACTGTTACAGGAAATGAACGCTTCAACATATAAGAACGAAATTTGGGGAACCAAGTCGCCTACGTGTACTGATCATTACCTGAAAGTATCATCCAGTTTGGGTGAAAAAATATTTGCTGAGATTTCTGGAGATTCGTAACTTTTGTAAGCTTGGCATCCCCTTTCCATGAAAGTGTTTCTCGCCAGTCACTGCTTAGGGCTACATCAAGAGGAAACAAAACCTAGAGATAGAACGTGAAAGTACTTTACTGTGTCAAGTTTCAAGAAGCTAGCACAAACCGTGTTGGATTTAGAGTTCCAAATACATGTATCAATATAGGAGAAAACAGAGTGAAACCTAAAAATTCAAACTGTTACAGGAAATGAACGCTTCAACATAGAAGAACGACATTTGGGGAACCAAGTCGCCTTAGTGTACTGATCATTACCTGAAAGTATCATCCAGTTTGGGTGAAAAAATATTTGCTGAGATTTCTGGAGATTCGTAATTTTTGGAAGCTTGGCAACCCCTTTCCATGAAAGTGTTTCTCGCCAGTCACTGCTTAGGGCTACATCAAGAGGAAACAAAACCTAGAGATAGAACGTGAAACTACTTTACTGTGTCAAGTTTCAAGAAGCTAGCACAAACCGTGTTGGATTTAAAGTTCCAAATACATCTATCAATATAGGAGAAAACAGAGTGAAACCTAAAAATTCAAAGTGTTACTGGAAATGAACGCTTCAACATAGAAGAACGACATTTGGGGAACCAAGTCGCCTTCGTGTACTGATCATTACCTGAAAGTATCATCCAGTTTGGGTGAAAAAATATTTGCTGAGATTTCTGGAGATTCGTAATTTTTGGAAGCTTGGCAACCCCTCTCCATGAAAGTGGTTCTCGCCAGTCACTGCTTAGGGCTACAGCAAGAGGAAACAAAACATAGAGATAGAACGTGAAACTATTTTACTGTATCAAGTTTCAAGAAGCTAGCACAAACCGTGTTGGATTTAGAGTTCCAAATACATCTATCAACATAGGAGAAAACAGAGTGAAATCTAAAAATTCAAACTGTTACTGCAAATGAACGCTTCAACATAGAAGAACGAACTTTGGGGAACCAAGTCGCCTTCGTGTACTGATCATTACCTGAAAGTATCATCCAGTTTGGGTGAAAAAATATTTGCTGAGATTTCTGGAGATTCGTAATTTTTGGAAGCTTGGCAACCCCTTTCCATGAAAGTGTTTCTCGCCAGTCACTGCTTAGGGCTACATCAAGAGGAAACAAAACATAGAGCTAGAACGTGAAACTACTTTACTGTGTCAAGTTTCAAGAAGCTAGCACAAACCGTATTGGATTTAGAGTTCCAAATACATGTATCAATATAGGAGAAAACAGAGTGAAACCTAAAAATTCAAACTGTTACAGGAAATGAACGCTTCAACAAAGAAGAACGACATTTGGGGAACCAAGTCGCCTTAGTGTACTGATCATTACCTGAAAGTATCATCCAGTTTGGGTGAAAAAATATTTGCTGAGATTTCTGGAGATTCGTAATTTTTGGAAGCTTGCCAACCCCTCTCCATGTAAGTGGTTCTCGCCAGTCACTGCTTAGGGCTACAGCAAGAGGAAACAAAACATAGAGATAGAACGTGAAACTACTTTACTGTGTCAAGTTTCAAGAAGCTAGCACAAACCGTGTTGGATTTAGAGTTCCAAATACATCTATCAATATAGGAGAAATCAGAGTGAAACCTAAAAATTCAAACTGTTACAGGAAATGAACGCTTCAACATAGAAGAACGACATTTGGGGAACCAAGTCGCCTTAGTGTAGTGATCATTACCTGAAAGTATCATCCAGTTTGGGTGAAAAAATATTTGCTGAGATTTCTGGAGATTCGTAATTTTTGGAAGCTTGGCAACCCCTTTCCATGAAAGTGTTTCTCGCCAGTCACTGCTTAGGGCTACATCAAGAGGAAACAAAACATAGAGATAGAACTTGAAACTACTTTACTGTGTCAAGTTTCAAGAAGCTAGCACAAACCGTGTTGGATTTAGAGTTCCAAATACATGTATCAATATAGGAGAAAACAGAGTGAAACCTAACAATTCAAACTGTTACTGGAAATGAACGCTTTAACATAGAAGAACGAACTTTGGGGAACCAAGTCGCCTTAGTGTACTGATCATTACCTGAGAGTATCATCCAGTTTGGGTGAAAAAATATTTGCTGAGATTTCTGGAGATTCGTAATTTTTGGAAGCTTGGCAACCCCTCTCCATGAAAGTGGTTCTCGCCAGTCACTGCTTAGGGCTACAGCAAGAGGAAACAAAACCTAGAGATAGAACGTGAAACTACTTTACTGTGTCAAGTTTCAAGAAGCTAGCACAAACCGTGTTGGATTTAGAGTTCCAAATACATGTATCAATATAGGAGAAAACAGAGTGAAACCTAAAAATTCAAACTGTTACAGGAAATGAACGCTTCAACATATAAGAACGAAATTTGGGGAACCAAGTCGCCTACGTGTACTGATCATTACCTGAAAGTATCATCCAGTTTGGGTGAAAAAATATTTGCTGAGATTTCTGGAGATTCGTAATTTTTGGAAGCTTGGCAACCCCTCTCCATGAAAGTGGTTCTCGCCAGTCACTGCTTAGGGCTACATCAAGAGGAAACAAAACCTAGAGATAGAACGTGAAAGTACTTTACTGTGTCAAGTTTCAAGAAGCTAGCACAAACCGTGTTGGATTTAGAGTTCCAAATACATGTATCAATATAGGAGAAAACAGAGTGAAACCTAAAAATTCAAACTGTTACAGGAAATGAACGCTTCAACATAGAAGAACGACATTTGGGGAACCAAGTCGCCTTAGTGTACTGATCATTACCTGAAAGTATCATCCAGTTTGGGTGAAAAAATATTTGCTGAGATTTCTGGAGATTCGTAATTTTTGGAAGCTTGGCAACCCCTTTCCATGAAAGTGTTTCTCGCCAGTCACTGCTTAGGGCTACATCAAGAGGAAACAAAACATAGAGATAGAACTTGAAACTACTTTACTGTGTCAAGTTTCAAGAAGCTAGCACAAACCGTGTTGGATTTAGAGTTCCAAATACATGTATCAATATAGGAGAAAACAGAGTGAAACCTAACAATTCAAACTGTTACTGGAAATGAACGCTTCAACATAGAAGAACGAACTTTGGGGAACCAAGTCGCCTTAGTGTACTGATCATTACCTGAGAGTATCATCCAGTTTGGGTGAAAAAATATTTGGTGAGATTTCTGGAGATTCGTAATTTTTGGAAGCTTGGCAACCCCTCTCCATGAAAGTGGTTCTCGCCAGTCACTGCTTAGGGCTACAGCAAGAGGAAACAAAACCTAGAGATAGAACGTGAAACTACTTTACTGTGTCAAGTTTCAAGAAGCTAGCACAAACCGTGTTGGATTTAGAGTTCCAAATACATGTATCAATATAGGAGAAAACAGAGTGAAACCTAAAAATTCAAACTGTTACAGGAAATGAACGCTTCAACATATAAGAACGAAATTTGGGGAACCAAGTCGCCTACGTGTACTGATCATTACCTGAAAGTATCATCCAGTTTGGGTGAAAAAATATTTGCTGAGATTTCTGGAGATTCGTAACTTTTGTAAGCTTGGCATCCCCTTTCCATGAAAGTGTTTCTCGCCAGTCACTGCTTAGGGCTACATCAAGAGGAAACAAAACCTAGAGATAGAACGTGAAAGTACTTTACTGTGTCAAGTTTCAAGAAGCTAGCACAAACCGTGTTGGATTTAGAGTTCCAAATACATGTATCAATATAGGAGAAAACAGAGTGAAACCTAAAAATTCAAACTGTTACAGGAAATGAACGCTTCAACATAGAAGAACGACATTTGGGGAACCAAGTCGCCTTAGTGTACTGATCATTACCTGAAAGTATCATCCAGTTTGGGTGAAAAAATATTTGCTGAGATTTCTGGAGATTCGTAATTTTTGGAAGCTTGGCAACCCCTTTCCATGAAAGTGTTTCTCGCCAGTCACTGCTTAGGGCTACATCAAGAGGAAACAAAACCTAGAGATAGAACGTGAAACTACTTTACTGTGTCAAGTTTCAAGAAGCTAGCACAAACCGTGTTGGATTTAGAGTTCCAAATACATGTATCAATATAGGAGAAAACAGAGTGAAACCTAACAATTCAAACTGTTACTGGAAATGAACGCTTCAACATAGAAGAACGAACTTTGGGGAACCAAGTCGCCTTAGTGTACTGATCATTACCTGAGAGTATCATCCAGTTTGGGTGAAAAAATATTTGGTGAGATTTCTGGAGATTCGTAATTTTTGGAAGCTTGGCAACCCCTCTCCATGAAAGTGGTTCTCGCCAGTCACTGCTTAGGGCTACAGCAAGAGGAAACAAAACCTAGAGATAGAACGTGAAACTACTTTACTGTGTCAAGTTTCAAGAAGCTAGCACAAACCGTGTTGGATTTAGAGTTCCAAATACATGTATCAATATAGGAGAAAACAGAGTGAAACCTAAAAATTCAAACTGTTACAGGAAATGAACGCTTCAACATATAAGAACGAAATTTGGGGAACCAAGTCGCCTACGTGTACTGATCATTACCTGAAAGTATCATCCAGTTTGGGTGAAAAAATATTTGCTGAGATTTCTGGAGATTCGTAACTTTTGTAAGCTTGGCATCCCCTTTCCATGAAAGTGTTTCTCGCCAGTCACTGCTTAGGGCTACATCAAGAGGAAACAAAACCTAGAGATAGAACGTGAAAGTACTTTACTGTGTCAAGTTTCAAGAAGCTAGCACAAACCGTGTTGGATTTAGAGTTCCAAATACATGTATCAATATAGGAGAAAACAGAGTGAAACCTAAAAATTCAAACTGTTACAGGAAATGAACGCTTCAACATAGAAGAACGACATTTGGGGAACCAAGTCGCCTTAGTGTACTGATCATTACCTGAAAGTATCATCCAGTTTGGGTGAAAAAATATTTGCTGAGATTTCTGGAGATTCGTAATTTTTGGAAGCTTGGCAACCCCTTTCCATGAAAGTGTTTCTCGCCAGTCACTGCTTAGGGCTACATCAAGAGGAAACAAAACCTAGAGATAGAACGTGAAACTACTTTACTGTGTCAAGTTTCAAGAAGCTAGCACAAACCGTGTTGGATTTAAAGTTCCAAATACATCTATCAATATAGGAGAAAACAGAGTGAAACCTAAAAATTCAAAGTGTTACTGGAAATGAACGCTTCAACATAGAAGAACGACATTTGGGGAACCAAGTCGCCTTCGTGTACTGATCATTACCTGAAAGTATCATCCAGTTTGGGTGAAAAAATATTTGCTGAGATTTCTGGAGATTCGTAATTTTTGGAAGCTTGGCAACCCCTCTCCATGAAAGTGGTTCTCGCCAGTCACTGCTTAGGGCTACAGCAAGAGGAAACAAAACATAGAGATAGAACGTGAAACTATTTTACTGTATCAAGTTTCAAGAAGCTAGCACAAACCGTGTTGGATTTAGAGTTCCAAATACATCTATCAACATAGGAGAAAACAGAGTGAAATCTAAAAATTCAAACTGTTACTGCAAATGAACGCTTCAACATAGAAGAACGAACTTTGGGGAACCAAGTCGCCTTCGTGTACTGATCATTACCTGAAAGTATCATCCAGTTTGGGTGAAAAAATATTTGCTGAGATTTCTGGAGATTCGTAATTTTTGGAAGCTTGGCAACCCCTTTCCATGAAAGTGTTTCTCGCCAGTCACTGCTTAGGGCTACATCAAGAGGAAACAAAACATAGAGCTAGAACGTGAAACTACTTTACTGTGTCAAGTTTCAAGAAGCTAGCACAAACCGTATTGGATTTAGAGTTCCAAATACATGTATCAATATAGGAGAAAACAGAGTGAAACCTAAAAATTCAAACTGTTACAGGAAATGAACGCTTCAACAAAGAAGAACGACATTTGGGGAACCAAGTCGCCTTAGTGTACTGATCATTACCTGAAAGTATCATCCAGTTTGGGTGAAAAAAGATTTGCTGAGATTTCTGGAGATTCGTAACTTTTGGAAGCTTGGCAACCCCTCTCCATGAAAGTGGTCCTCGCCAGTCACTGCTTAGGGCTACAGCAAGAGGAAACAAAACATAGAGATAGAACGTGAAACTACTTTACTGTGTCAAGTTTCAAGAAGCTAGCACAAACCGTGTTGGATTTAGAGTTCCAAATACATGTATCAATATAGGAGAAAACAGAGTGAAACCTAAAAATTCAAACTGTTACAGGAAATGAACGCTTCAACATAGAAGAACGACATTTGGGGAACCAAGTCGCCTTAGTGTACTGATCATTACCTGAAAGTATCATCCAGTTTGGGTGAAAAAATATTTGCTGAGATTTCTGGAGATTCGTAACTTTTGGAAGCTTGGCATCCCCTTTCCATGAAAGTGTTTCTCGCCAGTCACTGCTTAGGGCTACATCAAGAGGAAACAAAACCTAGAGATAGAACGTGAAAGTACTTTACTGTGTCAAGTTTCAAGAAGCTAGCACAAACCGTGTTGGATTTAGAGTTCCAAATACATGTATCAATATAGGAGAAAACAGAGTGAAACCTAAAAATTCAAACTGTTACAGGAAATGAACGCTTCAACATAGAAGAACGACATTTGGGGAACCAAGTCGCCTTAGTGTACTGATCATTACCTGAAAGTATCATCCAGTTTGGGTGAAAAAATATTTGCTGAGATTTCTGGAGATTCGTAATTTTTGGAAGCTTGGCAACCCCTTTCCATGAAAGTGTTTCTCGCCAGTCACTGCTTAGGGCTACATCAAGAGGAAACAAAACATAGAGATAGAACTTGAAACTACTTTACTGTGTCAAGTTTCAAGAAGCTAGCACAAACCGTGTTGGATTTAGAGTTCCAAATACATCTATCAATATAGGAGAAAACAGAGTGAAACCTAAAAATTCAAAGTGTTACAGGAAATGAACGCTTCAACAAAGAAGAACGACATTTGGGGAACCAAGT
Source organism: Spermophilus citellus (assembly GCF_964194105.1). Taxonomy (NCBI): domain Eukaryota; kingdom Metazoa; phylum Chordata; class Mammalia; order Rodentia; family Sciuridae; genus Spermophilus; species Spermophilus citellus. Next base: position 36,764 of record NW_027672739.1, on the reverse strand, counting down.
CGCCTTAGTGTACTGATCATTACCTGAAAGTATCATCCAGTTTGGGTGAAAAAAGATTTGCTGAGATTTCTGGAGATTCGTAACTTTTGGAAGCTTGGCAACCCCTCTCCATGAAAGTGGTCCTCGCCAGTCACTGCTTAGGGCTACAGCAAGAGGAAACAAAACATAGAGATAGAACGTGAAACTACTTTACTGTGTCAAGTTTCAAGAAGCTAGCACAAACCGTGTTGGATTTAGAGTTCCAAATACATCTATCAATATAGGAGAAAACAGAGTGAAACCTAAAAATTCAAAGTGTTACTGGAAATGAACGCTTCAACATAGAAGAACGACATTTGGGGAACCAAGTCGCCTTCGTGTACTGATCATTACCTGAAAGTATCATCCAGTTTGGGTGAAAAAATATTTGCTGAGATTTCTGGAGATTCGTAACTTTTGAAGCTTGGCAACCTTTTTCCATGAAAGTGTTTCTCGCCAGTCACTGCTTAGGGCTACATCAAGAGGAAACAGAATATAGAGATAGAACGTGAAACTACTTTACTTTGTCAAGTTTCATGAAGCTAGCACAAACCGTGTTGGATTTAGAGTTCCAAATACATCTATCAATATAGGAGAAAACAGAGTGAAACCTAAAAATTCAAAGTGTTACTGGAAATGAACGCTTCAACATAGAAGAATGACATTTGGGGAACCAAGTCGCCTTAGTGTACTGATCATTACCTGAAAGTATCATCCAGTTTGGGTGAAAAAATATTTGCTGAGATTTCTGGAGATTCGTAATTTTTGGAAGCTTGGCAACCCCTCTCCATGAAAGTGGTTCTCGCCAGTCACTGCTTAGGGCTACAGCAAGAGGAAACAAAACATAGAGATAGAACGTGAAACTACTTTACTGTGTCAAGTTTCAAGAAGCTAGCACAAACCGTGTTGGATTTAGAGTTCCAAATACATCTATCAATATAGGAGAAAACAGAGTGAAACCTAAAAATTCAAACTGTTACTGGAAATGAACGCTTCAACATAGAAGAACGAACTTTGGGGAACCAAGTCGCCTTAGTGTACTGATCATTACCTGAGAGTATCATCCAGTTTTGGTGAAAAAATATTTGCTGAGATTTCTGGAGATTCGTAATTTTTGGAAGCTTGGCAACCCCTCTCCATGAAAGTGGTTCTCGCCAGTCACTGCTTAGGGCTACAGCAAGAGGAAACAAAACCTAGAGATAGAACGTGAAACTACTTTACTGTGTCAAGTTTCAAGAAGCTAGCACAAACCGTGTTGGATTTAGAGTTCCAAATACATGTATCAATATAGGAGAAAACAGAGTGAAACCTAAAAATTCAAACTGTTACAGGAAATGAACGCTTCAACATAGAAGAACGACATTTGGGGAACCAAGTCGCCTTAGTGTACTGATCATTACCTGAAAGTATCATCCAGTTTGGGTGAAAAAATATTTGCTGAGATTTCTGGAGATTCGTAATTTTTGGAAGCTTTCAACCCATTTCCATGAAAGTGTTTCTCGCCAGTCACTGCTTAGGGCTACATCAAGAGGAAACAAAACATAGAGATAGAACTTGAAACTACTTTACTGTGTCAAGTTTCAAGAAGCTAGCACAAACCGTGTTGGATTTAGAGTTCCAAATACATCTATCAATATAGGAGAAAACAGAGTGAAACCTAAAAATTCAAACTGTTACAGGAAATGAACGCTTCAACATAGAAGAACGAACTTTGGGGAACCAAGTCGCCTTAGTGTACTGATCATTACCTGAAAGTATCATCCAGTTTGGGTGAAAAAATATTTGCTGAGATTTCTGGAGATTCGTAATTTTTGGAAGCTTGGCAACCCCTCTCCATGAAAGTGGTTCTCGCCAGTCACTGCTTAGGGCTACAGCAAGAGGAAACAAAACCTAGAGATAGAACGTGAAACTACTTTACTGTGTCAAGTTTCAAGAAGCTAGCACAAACAGTGTTGGATTTAGAGTTCCAAATACATGTATCAATATAGGAGAAAACAGAGTGAAACCTAAAAATTCAAACTGTTACTGGAAATGAACGCTTCAACATATAAGAACAAAATTTGGGGAACCAAGTCGCCTACGTGTACTGATCATTACCTGAAAGTATCATCCAGTTTGGGTGAAAAAATATTTGCTGAGATTTCTGGAGATTCGTAACTTTTGTAAGCTTGGCATCCCCTTTCCATGAAAGTGTTTCTCGCCAGTCACTGCTTAGGGCTACATCAAGAGGAAACAAAACCTAGAGATAGAACGTGAAAGTACTTTACTGTGTCAAGTTTCAAGAAGCTAGCACAAACCGTGTTGGATTTAGAGTTCCAAATACATGTATCAATATAGGAGAAAACAGAGTGAAACCTAAAAATTCAAACTGTTACAGGAAATGAACGCTTCAACATAGAAGAACGACATTTGGGGAACCAAGTCGCCTTAGTGTACTGATCATTACCTGAGAGTATCATCCAGTTTGGGTGAAAAAATATTTGCTGAGATTTCTGGAGATTCGTAATTTTTGGAAGCTTGGCAACCCCTTTCCATGAAAGTGTTTCTCGCCAGTCACTGCTTAGGGCTACATCAAAGGAAACAAAACATAGAGATAGAACTTGAAACTACTTTACTGTGTCAAGTTTCAAGAAGCTAGCACAAACCGTGTTGGATTTAGAGTTCCAAATACATCTATCAATATAGGAGAAAACAGAGTGAAACCTAAAAATTCAAAGTGTTACTGGAAATGAACGCTTCAACATAGAAAACGACATTTGGGGAACCAAGTCGCCTTCGTGTACTGATCATTACCTGAAAGTATCATCCAGTTTGGGTGAAAAAATATTTGCTGAGATTTCTGGAGATTCGTAATTTTTGGAAGCTTGGCAAGCCCTCTCAATGAAAGTGGTTCTCGCCAGTCACTGCTTAGGGCTACAGCAAGAGGAACCAAAACATAGAGATAGAACGTGAAACTATTTTACTGTATCAAGTTTCAAGAAGCTAGCACAAACCGTGTTGGATTTAGAGTTCCAAATACATCTATCAACATAGGAGAAAACAGAGTGAAATCTAAAAATTCAAACTGTTACTGCAAATGAACGCTTCAACATAGAAGAACGAACTTTGGGGAACCAAGTCGCCTTCGTGTACTGATCATTACCTGAAAGTATCATCCAGTTTGGGTGAAAAAATATTTGCTGAGATTTCTGGAGATTCGTAATTTTTGGAAGCTTGGCAACCCCTTTCCATGAAAGTGTTTCTCGCCAGTCACTGCTTAGGGCTACATCAAGAGGAAACAAAACATAGAGCTAGAACGTGAAACTACTTTACTGTGTCAAGTTTCAAGAAGTTAGCACAAACCGTATTGGATTTAGAGTTCCAAATACATGTATCAATATAGGAGAAAACAGAGTGAAACCTAAAAATTCAAACTGTTACAGGAAATGAACGCTTCAACAAAGAAGAACGACATTTGGGGAACCAAGTCGCCTTAGTGTACTGATCATTACCTGAAAGTATCATCCAGTTTGGGTGAAAAAAGATTTGCTGAGATTTCTGGAGATTCGTAACTTTTGGAAGCTTGGCAACCCCTCTCCATGAAAGTGGTCCTCGCCAGTCACTGCTTAGGGCTACAGCAAGAGGAAACAAAACATAGAGATAGAACATGAAACTACTTTACTGTGTCAAGTTTCAAGAAGCTAGCACAAACCGTGTTGGATTTAGAGTTCCAAATACATCTATCAATATAGGAGAAAACAGAGTGAAACCTAAAAATTCAAAGTGTTACTGGAAATGAACGCTTCAACATAGAAGAACGACATTTGGGGAACCAAGTCGCCTTCGTGTACTGATCATTACCTGAAAGTATCATCCAGTTTGGGTGAAAAAATATTTGCTGAGATTTCTGGAGATTCGTAACATTTGGAAGCTTGGCAACCTTTTTCCATGAAAGTGTTTCTCGCCAGTCACTGCTTAGGGCTACATCAAGAGGAAACAGAATATAGAGATAGAACGTGAAACTACTTTACTTTGTCAAGTTTCATGAAGCTAGCACAAACCGTGTTGGATTTAGAGTTCCAAATACATCTATCAATATAGGAGAAAACAGAGTGAAACCTAAAAATTCAAAGTGTTACTGGAAATGAACGCTTCAACATAGAAGAATGACATTTGGGGAACCAAGTCGCCTTCGTGTACTGATCATTACCTGAAAGTATCATCCAGTTTGGGTGAAAAAATATTTGCTGAGATTTCTGGAGATTCGTAATTTTTGGAAGCTTGGCAACCCCTCTCCATGAAAGTGGTTCTCGCCAGTCACTGCTTAGGGCTACAGCAAGAGGAAACAAATCATAGAGATAGAACGTGAAACTACTTTACTGTGTCAAGTTTCAAGAAGCTAGCACAAACCGTGTTGGATTTAGAGTTCCAAATACATCTATCAATATAGGAGAAATCAGAGTGAAACCTAAAAATTCAAACTGTTACTGGAAATGAACGCTTCAACATAGAAGAACGAACTTTGGGGAACCAAGTCGCCTTAGTGTACTGATCATTACCTGAAAGTATCATCCAGTTTGGGTGAAAAAATATTTGCTGAGATTTCTGGAGATTCGTAATTTTTGGAAGCTTGGCAACCCCTTTCCATGAAAGTGTTTCTCGCCAGTCACTGCTTAGGGCTACATCAAGAGGAAACAAAACCTAGAGATAGAACGTGAAACTACTTTACTGTGTCAAGTTTCAAGAAGCTAGCACAAACCGTGTTGGATTTAGAGTTCCAAATACATGTATCAATATAGGAGAAAACAGAGTGAAACCTAACAATTCAAACTGTTACTGGAAATGAACGCTTCAACATAGAAGAACGAACTTTGGGGAACCAAGTCGCCTTAGTGTACTGATCATTACCTGAAAGTATCATCCAGTTTGGGTGAAAAAATATTTGCTGAGATTTCTGGAGATTCGTAATTTTTGGAAGCTTGGCAACCCCTTTCCATGAAAGTGTTTCTCGCCAGTCACTGCTTAGGGCTACATCAAGAGGAAACAAAACATAGAGATAGAACGTGAAACTACTTTACTGTGTCAAGTTTCAAGAAGCTAGCACAAACCGTGTTGGATTTAGAGTTCCAAATACATGTATCAATATAGGAGAAAACAGAGTGAAACCTAAAAATTCAAACTGTTACAGGAAATGAACGCTTCAACATAGAAGAACGACATTTTTGGAACCAAGTCGCCTTAGTGTACTGATCATTACCTGAAAGTATCATCCAGTTTGGGTGAAAAAATATTTGCTGAGATTTCTGGAGATTCGTAATTTTTGGAAGCTTGGCAACCCCTTTCCATGAAAGTGTTTCTCGCCAGTCACTGCTTAGGGCTACATCAAGAGGAAACAAAACATAGAGATAGAACTTGAAACTACTTTACTGTGTCAAGTTTCAAGAAGCTAGCACAAACCGTGTTGGATTTAGAGTTCCAAATACATCTATCAATATAGGAGAAAACAGAGTGAAACCTAAAAATTCAAACTGTTACTGGAAATGAACGCTTCAACATAGAAGAACGAACTTTGGGGAACCAAGTCGCCTTAGTGTACTGATCATTACCTGAGAGTATCATCCAGTTTGGGTGAAAAAATATTTGCTGAGATTTCTGGAGTTTCGTAATTTTTGGAAGCTTGGCAACCCCTCTCCATGAAAGTGGTTCTCGCCAGTCACTGCTTAGGGCTACAGCAAGAGGAAACAAAACCTAGAGATAGAACGTGAAACTACTTTACTGTGTCAAGTTTCAAGAAGCTAGCACAAACCGTGTTGGATTTAGAGTTCCAAATACATGTATCAATATAGGAGAAAACAGAGTGAAACCTAAAAATTCAAACTGTTACAGGAAATGAACGCTTCAACATATAAGAACAAAATTTGGGGAACCAAGTCGCCTACGTGTACTGATCATTACCTGAAAGTATCATCCAGTTTGGGTGAAAAAATATTTGCTGAGATTTCTGGAGATTCGTAACTTTTGTAAGCTTGGCATCCCCTTTCCATGTAAGTGTTTCTCGCCAGTCACTGCTTAGGGCTACATCAAGAGGAAACAAAACCTAGAGATAGAACGTGAAAGTACTTTACTGTGTCAAGTTTCAAGAAGCTAGCACAAACCGTGTTGGATTTAGAGTTCCAAATACATGTATCAATATAGGAGAAAACAGAGTGAAACCTAAAAATTCAAACTGTTACAGGAAATGAACGCTTCAACATAGAAGAACGACATTTGGGGAACCAAGTCGCCTTAGTGTACTGATCATTACCTGAAAGTATCATCCAGTTTGGGTGAAAAAATATTTGCTGAGATTTTTGGAGATTCGTAATTTTTGGAAGCTTGGCAACCCCTTTCCATGAAAGTGTTTCTCACCAGTCACTGCTTAGGGCTACATCAAGAGGAAACAAAACCTAGAGATAGAACGTGAAACTACTTTACTGTGTCAAGTTTCAAGAAGCTAGCACAAACCGTGTTGGATTTAGAGTTCCAAATACATCTATCAATATAGGAGAAAACAGAGTGAAACCTAAAAATTCAAAGTGTTACTGGAAATGAACGCTTCAACATAGAAGAACGAAATTTGGGGAACCAAGTCGCCTTAGTGTACTGATCATTACCTGAAAGTATCATCCAGTTTGGGTGAAAAAATATTTGCTGAGATTTCTGGAGATTCGTAATTTTTGGAAGCTTGGCAACCCCTTTCCATGAAAGTGTTTCTCGCCAGTCACTGCTTAGGGCTACAGCAAGAGGAAACAAAACCTAGAGATAGAACGTGAAACTACTGTGTCAAGTTTCAAGAAGCTAGCACAAACCATGTTGGATTTAGAGTTCCAAATACATGTATCAATATAGGAGAAAACAGAGTGAAACCTAAAAATTCAAACTGTTACTGGAAATGAACGCTTCAACATAGAAGAACGAAACTTGGGGAACCAAGTCGCCTACGTGAACTGATCATTACCTGAAAGTATCATCCAGTTTGGGTTAAAAAATATTTGCTGAGATTTCTGGAGATTCGTAACTTTGGCAAGCTTGGCAACCCCTTTCCATGAAAGTGTTTCTCGCCAGTCACTGCTTAGGGCTACATTAAGAGGAAACAAAACCTAGAGATAGAACGTGAAAGTACTTTACTCTGTCAAGTTTCAAGAAGCTAGCACAAACCGTGTTGGATTTAGAGTTCCAAATACATGTATCAATATAGGAGAAAACAGAGTGAAACCTAAAAATTCAAACTGTTACTGGAAATGAACGCTTCAACATAGAAGAACGAAATTTGGGGAACCAGGTCGCCTTCGTGTACTGATCATTACCTGAAAGTATCATCCAGTTTGGGTGAAAAAATATTTGCTGAGATTTCTGGAGATTCGTAATTTTTGGATGCTTGGCAACCCCTTTCCATGAAAGTGTTTCTCGCCAGTCACTGCTTAGGGCTACATCAAGAGGAAACAAAACATAGAGATAGAACGTGAAACTACTTTACTGTGTCAAGTTTCAAGAAGCTAGCACAAACCGTGTTGGATTTAGAGTTCCAAATACATGTATCAATATAGGAGAAAACAGAGTGAAACCTAAAAATTCAATCTGTTACAGGAAACGAACGCTTCAACAAAGAAGAACGACATTTGGGGAACCAAGTCGCCTTCGTGTACTGATCATTACCTGAAAGTATCATCCAGTTTGGCCGAAAAAGTATTTGCTGAGATTTCTGGAGATTCGTAATTTTTGGAAGCTTGGCAACCCCTTTCCATGAAAGTGTTTCTCCCCAGTCACTGCTTAGGGCTACATCAAGAGGAAACAAAACATAGAGATAGAACGTGAAACTACTTTATTGTGTCAAGTTTCAAGAAGCTAGCACAAACCGTGTTGGATTTAGAGTTCCAAATACATCTATCAATATAGGAGAAAACAGAGTGAATCCTAAAAATTCAAACTGTTACAGGAAATGAACGCTTCAACAAAGAAGAACGACATTTGGGGAACCAAGTCGCCTTAGTGTACTGATCATTACCTAAAAGTATCATCCAGTTTGGGTGAAAAAATATTTGCTGAGATTTCTGGAGATTCGTAATTTTTGGAAGCTTGGCAACCCCTTTCCATGAAAGTGTTTCTCGCCAGTCACTGCTTAGGGCTACATCAAGAGGAAACAAAACATAGAGAGAGAACTTTAAACTACTTTACTGTGTCAAGTTTCAAGAAGCTAGCACAAACCGTGTTGGATTTAGAGTTCCAAATACATCTATCAATATAGGAGAAAACAGAGTGAATCCTAAAAATTCAAACTGTTACTGGAAATGAACGCTTCAACATAGAAGAACGAAATTTGGGGAACCAAGTCGCCTTAGTGTACTGATCATTACCTGAAAGTATCATCCAGTTTGGGTGAAAAAATATTTGCTGAGATTTTTGGAGATTCGTAATTTTTGGAAGCTTGGCAACCCCTCTCCATGAAAGTGGTTCTCGCCAGTCACTGCTTAGGGCTACAGCAAGAGGAAACAAAACATAGAGATAGAACGTGAAACTACTTTACTGTATCAAGTTTCAAGATGCTAGCACAAACCGTGTTGGATTTAGAGTTCCAAATACATGTATCAATATAGGAGAAAACAGAGTGAAACCTAAAAATTCAAACTGTTACTGGAAATGAACGCTTCAACATAGAAGAACGAACTTTGGGGAACCAAGTCGCCTTAGTGTACTGATCATTACCTGAAAGTATCATCCAGTTTGGGTGAAAAAAGATTTGCTGAGATTTCTGGAGATTCGTAATTTTTGGAAGCTTGGCAACCCCTCTCCGTGAAAGTGGTTCTCGCCAGTCACTGCTTAGGGCTACATCAAGAGGAAACAAAACATAGAGAGAGAACGTGAAACTACTTTACTGTGTCAAGTTTCAAGAAGCTAGCACAAACCGTGTTGGATTTAGAGTTCCAAATACATCTATCAATATAGGAGAAAACAGAGTGAAACCTAAAAATTCAAAGTGTTACTGGAAATGAACGCTTCAACATAGAAGAACGACATTTGGGGAACCAAGTCGCCTTCGTGTACTGATCATTACCTGAAAGTATCATCCAGTTTGGGTGAAAAAATATTTGCTGAGATTTCTGGAGATTCGTAATTTTTGGAAGCTTGGCAACCCCTCTCCATGAAAGTGGTTCTCGCCAGTCACTGCTTAGGGCTACAGCAAGAGGAAACAAAACATAGAGATAGAACGTGAAACTATTTTACTGTATCAAGTTTCAAGAAGCTAAAACAAACCGTGTTGGATTTAGAGTTCCAAATACATCTATCAACATAGGAGAAAACACAGTGAAATCTAAAAATTCAAACTGTTACTGCAAATGAACGCTTCAACATAGAAGAACGAACTTTGGGGAACCAAGTCTCCTTCGTGTACTGATCATTACCTGAAAGTATCATCCAGTTTGGGTGAAAAAATATTTGCTGAGATTTCTGGAGATTCGTAATTTTTGGAAGCTTGGGAACCCCTTTCCATGAAAGTGTTTCTCGCCAGTCACTGCTTAGGGCTACATCAAGAGGAAACAAAACATAGAGCTAGAACGTGAAACTACTTTACTGTGTCAAGTTTCAAGAAGTTAGCACAAACCGTATTGGATTTAGAGTTCCAAATACATGTATCAATATAGGAGAAAACAGAGTGAAACCTAAAAATTCAAACTGTTACAGGAAATGAACGCTTCAACAAAGAAGAACGACATTTGGGGAACCAAGTCGCCTTAGTGTACTGATCATTACCTGAAAGTATCATCCAGTTTGGGTGAAAAAAGATTTGCTGAGATTTCTGGAGATTCGTAACTTTTGGAAGCTTGGCAACCCCTCTCCATGAAAGTGGTCCTCGCCAGTCACTGCTTAGGGCTACAGCAAGAGGAAACAAAACATAGAGATAGAACGTGAAACTACTTTACTGTGTCAAGTTTCAAGAAGCTAGCACAAACCGTGTTGGATTTAGAGTTCCAAATACATGTATCAATATAGGAGAAAACAGAGTGAAACCTAAAAATTCAAACTGTTACAGGAAATGAACGCTTCAACATAGAAGAACGACATTTGGGGAACCAAGTCGCCTTAGTGTACTGATCATTACCTGAAAGTATCATCCAGTTTGGGTGAAAAAATATTTGCTGAGATTTCTGGAGATTCGTAATTTTTGGAAGCTTGGCAACCCCTTTCCATGAAAGTGTTTCTCGCCAGTCACTGCTTAGGGCTACATTAAGAGGAAACAAAACCTAGAGATAGAACGTGAAAGTACTTTACTCTGTCAAGTTTCAAGAAGCTAGCACAAACCGTGTTGGATTTAGAGTTCCAAATACATGTATCAATATAGGAGAAAACAGAGTGAAACCTAAAAATTCAAACTGTTACTGGAAATGAACGCTTCAACATAGAAGAACGAAATTTGGGGAACCAGGTCGCCTTCGTGTACTGATCATTACCTGAAAGTATCATCCAGTTTGGGTGAAAAAAATATTTGCTGAGATTTCTGGAGATTCGTAATTTTTGGATGCTTGGCAACCCCTTTCCATGAAAGTGTTTCTCGCCAGTCACTGCTTAGGGCTACATCAAGAGGAAACAAAACATAGAGATAGAACGTGAAACTACTTTACTGTGTCAAGTTTCAAGAAGCTAGCACAAACCGTGTTGGATTTAGAGTTCCAAATACATGTATCAATATAGGAGAAAACAGAGTGAAACCTAAAAATTCAATCTGTTACAGGAAACGAACGCTTCAACAAAGAAGAACGACATTTGGGGAACCAAGTCGCCTTCGTGTACTGATCATTACCTGAAAGTATCATCCAGTTTGGCCGAAAAAGTATTTGCTGAGATTTCTGGAGATTCGTAATTTTTGGAAGCTTGGCAACCCCTTTCCATGAAAGTGTTTCTCGCCAGTCACTGCTTAGGGCTACATCAAGAGGAAACAAAACATAGAGATAGAACGTGAAACTACTTTATTGTGTCAAGTTTCAAGAAGCTAGCACAAACCGTGTTGGATTTAGAGTTCCAAATACATCTATCAATATAGGAGAAAACAGAGTGAATCCTAAAAATTCAAACTGTTACAGGAAATGAACGCTTCAACAAAGAAGAACGACATTTGGGGAACCAAGTCGCCTTAGTGTACTGATCATTACCTAAAAGTATCATCCAGTTTGGGTGAAAAAATATTTGCTGAGATTTCTGGAGATTCGTAATTTTTGGAAGCTTGGCAACCCCTTTCCATGAAAGTGTTTCTCGCCAGTCACTGCTTAGGGCTACATCAAGAGGAAACAAAACATAGAGAGAGAACTTTAAACTACTTTACTGTGTCAAGTTTCAAGAAGCTAGCACAAACCGTGTTGGATTTAGAGTTCCAAATACATCTATCAATATAGGAGAAAACAGAGTGAATCCTAAAAATTCAAACTGTTACTGGAAATGAACGCTTCAACATAGAAGAACGAAATTTGGGGAACCAAGTCGCCTTAGTGTACTGATCATTACCTGAAAGTATCATCCAGTTTGGGTGAAAAAATATTTGCTGAGATTTTTGGAGATTCGTAATTTTTGGAAGCTTGGCAACCCCTCTCCATGAAAGTGGTTCTCGCCAGTCACTGCTTAGGGCTACAGCAAGAGGAAACAAAACATAGAGATAGAACGTGAAACTACTTTACTGTATCAAGTTTCAAGATGCTAGCACAAACCGTGTTGGATTTAGAGTTCCAAATACATGTATCAATATAGGAGAAAACAGAGTGAAACCTAAAAATTCAAACTGTTACTGGAAATGAACGCTTCAACATAGAAGAACGAACTTTGGGGAACCAAGTCGCCTTAGTGTACTGATCATTACCTGAAAGTATCATCCAGTTTGGGTGAAAAAAGATTTGCTGAGATTTCTGGAGATTCGTAATTTTTGGAAGCTTGGCAACCCCTCTCCGTGAAAGTGGTTCTCGCCAGTCACTGCTTAGGGCTACATCAAGAGGAAACAAAACATAGAGAGAGAACGTGAAACTACTTTACTGTGTCAAGTTTCAAGAAGCTAGCACAAACCGTGTTGGATTTAGAGTTCCAAATACATCTATCAATATAGGAGAAAACAGAGTGAAACCTAAAAATTCAAAGTGTTACTGGAAATGAACGCTTCAACATAGAAGAACGACATTTGGGGAACCAAGTCGCCTTCGTGTACTGATCATTACCTGAAAGTATCATCCAGTTTGGGTGAAAAAATATTTGCTGAGATTTCTGGAGATTCGTAATTTTTGGAAGCTTGGCAACCCCTCTCCATGAAAGTGGTTCTCGCCAGTCACTGCTTAGGGCTACAGCAAGAGGAAACAAAACATAGAGATAGAACGTGAAACTATTTTACTGTATCAAGTTTCAAGAAGCTAAAACAAACCGTGTTGGATTTAGAGTTCCAAATACATCTATCAACATAGGAGAAAACACAGTGAAATCTAAAAATTCAAACTGTTACTGCAAATGAACGCTTCAACATAGAAGAACGAACTTTGGGGAACCAAGTCGCCTTCGTGTACTGATCATTACCTGAAAGTATCATCCAGTTTGGGTGAAAAAATATTTGCTGAGATTTCTGGAGATTCGTAATTTTTGGAAGCTTGGCAACCCCTTTCCATGAAAGTGTTTCTCGCCAGTCACTGCTTAGGGCTACATCAAGAGGAAACAAAACATAGAGCTAGAACGTGAAACTACTTTACTGTGTCAAGTTTCAAGAAGTTAGCACAAACCGTATTGGATTTAGAGTTCCAAATACATGTATCAATATAGGAGAAAACAGAGTGAAACCTAAAAATTCAAACTGTTACAGGAAATGAACGCTTCAACAAAGAAGAACGACATTTGGGGAACCAAGTCGCCTTAGTGTACTGATCATTACCTGAAAGTATCATCCAGTTTGGGTGAAAAAAGATTTGCTGAGATTTCTGGAGATTCGTAACTTTTGGAAGCTTGGCAACCCCTCTCCATGAAAGTGGTCCTCGCCAGTCACTGCTTAGGGCTACAGCAAGAGGAAACAAAACATAGAGATAGAACGTGAAACTACTTTACTGTGTCAAGTTTCAAGAAGCTAGCACAAACCGTGTTGGATTTAGAGTTCCAAATACATGTATCAATATAGGAGAAAACAGAGTGAAACCTAAAAATTCAAACTGTTACAGGAAATGAACGCTTCAACATAGAAGAACGACATTTGGGGAACCAAGTCGCCTTAGTGTACTGATCATTACCTGAAAGTATCATCCAGTTTGGGTGAAAAAATATTTGCTGAGATTTCTGGAGATTCAAAATTTTTGGAAGCTTGGCAACCCCTTTCCATGAAAGTGTTTCTCGCCAGTCACTGCTTAGGGCTACATCAAGAGGAAACAAAACATAGAGATAGAACTTGAAACTACTTTACTGTGTCAAGTTTCAAGAAGCTAGCACAAACCGTGTTGGATTTAGAGTTCCAAATACATCTATCAATATAGGAGAAAACAGAGTGAAACCTAAAAATTCAAACTGTTACTGGAAATGAACGCTTCAACATAGAAGAACGAAATTTGGGGAACCAAGTCGACTTAGTGTACTGATCATTACCTGAAAGTATCATCCAGTTTGGGTGAAAAAATATTTGCTGAGATTTTTGGAGATTCGTAATTTTTGGAAGCTTGGCAACCCCTCTCCATGAAAGTGGTTCTCGCCAGTCACTGCTTAGGGCTACAGCAAGAGGAAACAAAACATAGAGATAGAACGTGAAACTACTTTACTGTATCAAGTTTCAAGAAGCTAGCACAAACCATGTTGGATTTAGAGTTCCAAATACATGTATCAATATAGGAGAAAACAGAGTGAAACCTAAAAATTCAAACTGTTACTGGAAATGAACGCTTCAACATAGAAGAACGAAATTTGGGGAACCAAGTCGCCTTAGTGTACTGATCGTTACCTGAAAGTATCATCCAGTTTGGGTGAAAAAATATTTGCTGAGATTTCTGGAGATTCGTAATTTTTGGAAGCTTGGCAACCCCTTTCCATGAAAGTGTTTCTCGCCAGTCACTGCTTAGGGCTACATCAAGAGGAAACAAAACCTAGAGATAGAACGTGAAACTACTTTACTGTGTCAAGTTTCAAGAAGCTAGCACAAACCGTGTTGGATTTAGAGTTCCAAATACATCTATCAATATAGGAGAAAACAGAGTGAAACCTAAAAATTCAAAGTGTTACTGGAAATGAACGCTTCAACATAGAAGAACGAAATTTGGGGAACCAAGTCGCCTTAGTGTACTGATCATTACCTGAAAGTATCATCCAGTTTGGGTGAAAAAATATTTGCTGAGATTTCTGGAGATTCGTAATTTTTGGAAGCTTGGCAACCCCTTTCCATGAAAGTGTTTCTCGCCAGTCACTGCTTAGGGCTACAGCAAGAGGAAACAAAACCTAGAGATAGAACGTGAAACTACTGTGTCAAGTTTCAAGAAGCTAGCACAAACCGTGTTGGATTTAGAGTTCCAAATACATGTATCAATATAGGAGAAAACAGAGTGAAACCTAAAAATTCAAACTGTTACTGGAAATGAACGCTTCAACATAGAAGAACGAAACTTGGGGAACCAAGTCGCCTACGTGAACTGATCATTACCTGAAAGTATCATCCAGTTTGGGTTAAAAAATATTTGCTGAGATTTCTGGAGATTCGTAACTTTGGCAAGCTTGGCAACCCCTTTCCATGAAAGTGTTTCTCGCCAGTCACTGCTTAGGGCTACATTAAGAGGAAACAAAACCTAGAGATAGAACGTGAAAGTACTTTACTCTGTCAAGTTTCAAGAAGCTAGCACAAACCGTGTTGGATTTAGAGTTCCAAATACATGTATCAATATAGGAGAAAACAGAGTGAAACCTAAAAATTCAAACTGTTACTGGAAATGAACGCTTCAACATAGAAGAACGAAATTTGGGGAACCAGGTCGCCTTCGTGTACTGATCATTACCTGAAAGTATCATCCAGTTTGGGTGAAAAAATATTTGCTGAGATTTCTGGAGATTCGTAATTTTTGGATGCTTGGCAACCCCTTTCCATGAAAGTGTTTCTCGCCAGTCACTGCTTAGGGCTACATCAAGAGGAAACAAAACATAGAGATAGAACGTGAAACTACTTTACTGTGTCAAGTTTCAAGAAGCTAGCACAAACCGTGTTGGATTTAGAGTTCCAAATACATGTATCAATATAGGAGAAAACAGAGTGAAACCTAAAAATTCAATCTGTTACAGGAAACGAACGCTTCAACAAAGAAGAACGACATTTGGGGAACCAAGTCGCCTTCGTGTACTGATCATTACCTGAAAGTATCATCCAGTTTGGCCGAAAAAATATTTGCTGAGATTTCTGGAGATTCGTAATTTTTGGAAGCTTGGCAACCCCTTTCCATGAAAGTGTTTCTCGCCAGTCACTGCTTAGGGCTACATCAAGAGGAAACAAAACATTGAGATAGAACGTGAAACTACTTTACTGTGTCAAGTTTCAAGAAGCTAGTACAAACCGTGTTGGATTTGGAGTTCCAAATACATCTCTCAATATAGGAGAAAACAGAGTGAATCCTAAAAATTCAAACTGTTACAGGAAATGAACGCTTCAACAAAGAAGAACGACATTTGGGGAACCAAGTCGCCTTAGTGTACTGATCATTACCTAAAAGTATCATCCAGTTTGGGTGAAAAAATATTTGCTGAGATTTCTGGAGATTCGTAATTTTTGGAAGCTTGGCAACCCCTTTCCATGAAAGTGTTTCTCGCCAGTCACTGCTTAGGGCTACATCAAGAGGAAACAAAACATAGAGAGAGAACTTTAAACTACTTTACTGTGTCAAGTTTCAAGAAGCTAGCACAAACCGTGTTGGATTTAGAGTTCCAAATACATCTATCAATATAGGAGAAAACAGAGTGAATCCTAAAAATTCAAACTGTTACTGGAAATGAACGCTTCAACATAGAAGAACGAAATTTGGGGAACCAAGTCGCCTTAGTGTACTGATCATTACCTGAAAGTATCATCCAGTTTGGGTGAAAAAATATTTGCTGAGATTTTTGGAGATTCGTAATTTTTGGAAGCTTGGCAACCCCTCTCCATGAAAGTGGTTCTCGCCAGTCACTGCTTAGGGCTACAGCAAGAGGAAACATAACATAGAGATAGAACGTGAAACTACTTTACTGTGTCAAGTTTCAAGATGCTAGCACAAACCGTGTTGGATTTAGAGTTCCAAATACATGTATCAATATAGGAGAAAACAGAGTGAAACCTAAAAATTCAAACTGTTACTGGAAATGAACGCTTCAACATAGAAGAACGAACTTTGGGGAACCAAGTCGCCTTAGTGTACTGATCATTACCTGAAAGTATCATCCAGTTTGGGTGAAAAAAGATTTGCTGAGATTTCTGGAGATTCGTAATTTTTGGAAGCTTGGCAACCCCTCTCCGTGAAAGTGGTTCTCGCCAGTCACTGCTTAGGGCTACATCAAGAGGAAACAAAACATAGAGAGAGAACGTGAAACTACTTTACTGTGTCAAGTTTCAAGAAGCTAGCACAAACCGTGTTGGATTTAGAGTTCCAAATACATCTATCAATATAGGAGAAAACAGAGTGAAACCTAAAAATTCAAAGTGTTACTGGAAATGAACGCTTCAACATAGAAGAACGACATTTGGGGAACCAAGTCGCCTTCGTGTACTGATCATTACCTGAAAGTATCATCCAGTTTGGGTGAAAAAATATTTGCTGAGATTTCTGGAGATTCGTAATTTTTGGAAGCTTGGCAACCCCTCTCCATGAAAGTGGTTCTCGCCAGTCACTGCTTAGGGCTACAGCAAGAGGAAACAAAACATAGAGATAGAACGTGAAACTATTTTACTGTATCAAGTTTCAAGAAGCTAGCACAAACCGTGTTGGATTTAGAGTTCCAAATACATGTATCAATATAGGAGAAAACAGAGTGAAACCTAAAAATTCAAACTGTTACTGGAAATGAACGCTTCAACATAGAAGAACGAAATTTGGGGAACCAAGTCGCCTTAGTGTACTGATCATTACCTGAAAGTATCATCCAGTTTGGGTGAAAAAATATTTGCTGAGATTTCTGGAGATTCGTAATTTTTGGAAGCTTGGCAACCCCTTTCCATGAAAGTGTTTCTCGCCAGTCACTGCTTAGGGCTACATCAAGAGGAAACAAAACCTAGAGATAGAACGTGAAACTACTTTACTGTGTCAAGTTTCAAGAAGCTAGCACAAACCGTGTTGGATTTAGAGTTCCAAATACATCTATCAATATAGGAGAAAACAGAGTGAAACCTAAAAATTCAAAGTGTTACTGGAAATGAACGCTTCAACATAGAAGAACGACATTTGGGGAACCAAGTCGCATTCGTGTACTGATCATTACCTGAAAGTATCATCCAGTTTGGGTGAAAAAATATTTGCTGAGATTTCTGGAGATTCGTAATTTTTGGAAGCTTGGCAACCCCTCTCCATGAAAGTGGTTCTCGCCAGTCACTGCTTAGGGCTACAGCAAGAGGAAACAAAACATAGAGATAGAACGTGAAACTATTTTACTGTATCAAGTTTCAAGAAGCTAGCACAAACCGTGTTGGATTTAGAGTTCCAAATACATCTATCAACATAGGAGAAAACAGAGTGAAATCTAAAAATTCAAACTGTTACTGCAAATGAACGCTTCAACATAGAAGAACGAACTTTGGGGAACCAAGTCGCCTTCGTGTACTGATCATTACCTGAAAGTATCATCCAGTTTGGGTGAAAAAATATTTGCTGAGATTTCTGGAGATTCGTAATTTTTGGAAGCTTGGCAACCCCTTTCCATGAAAGTGTTTCTCGCCAGTCACTGCTTAGGGCTACATCAAGAGGAAACAAAACATAGAGCTAGAACGTGAAACTACTTTACTGTGTCAAGTTTCAAGAAGCTAGCACAAACCGTATTGGATTTAGAGTTCCAAATACATGTATCAATATAGGAGAAAACAGAGTGAAACCTAAAAATTCAAACTGTTACAGGAAATGAACGCTTCAACAAAGAAGAACGACATTTGGGGAACCAAGTCACCTTAGTGTACTGATCATTACCTGAAAGTATCATCCAGTTTGGGTGAAAAAAGATTTGCTGAGATTTCTGGAGATTCGTAACTTTTGGAAGCTTGGCAACCCCTCTCCATGAAAGTGGTCCTCGCCAGTCACTGCTTAGGGCTACAGCAAGAGGAAACAAAACATAGAGATAGAACGTGAAACTACTTTACTGTGTCAAGTTTCAAGAAGCTAGCACAAACCGTGTTGGATTTAGAGTTCCAAATACATGTATCAATATAGGAGAAAACAGAGTGAAACCTAAAAATTCAAACTGTTACAGGAAATGAACGCTTCAACATAGAAGAACGACATTTGGGGAACCAAGTCGCCTTAGTGTACTGATCATTACCTGAAAGTATCATCCAGTTTGGGTGAAAAAATATTTGCTGAGATTTCTGGAGATTCGTAACTTTTGGAAGCTTGGCATCCCCTTTCCATGAAAGTGTTTCTCGCCAGTCACTGCTTAGGGCTACATCAAGAGGAAACAAAACCTAGAGATAGAACGTGAAAGTACTTTACTGTGTCAAGTTTCAAGAAGCTAGCACAAACCGTGTTGGATTTAGAGTTCCAAATACATGTATCAATATAGGAGAAAACAGAGTGAAACCTAAAAATTCAAACTGTTACAGGAAATGAACGCTTCAACATAGAAGAACGACATTTGGGGAACCAAGTCGCCTTAGTGTACTGATCATTACCTGAAAGTATCATCCAGTTTGGGTGAAAAAATATTTGCTGAGATTTCTGGAGATTCGTAATTTTTGGAAGCTTGGCAACCCCTTTCCATGAAAGTGTTTCTCGCCAGTCACTGCTTAGGGCTACATCAAGAGGAAACAAAACATAGAGATAGAACTTGAAACTACTTTACTGTGTCAAGTTTCAAGAAGCTAGCACAAACCGTGTTGGATTTAGAGTTCCAAATATATCTATCAATATAGGAGAAAACAGAGTGAAACCTAAAAATTCAAAGTGTTACTGGAAATGAACGCTTCAACATAGAAGAACGACATTTGGGGAACCAAGTCGCCTTCGTGTACTGATCATTACCTGAAAGTATCATCCAGTTTGGGTGAAAAAATATTTGCTGAGATTTCTGGAGATTCGTAACTTTTGGAAGCTTGGCAACCCCTCTCCATGAAAGTGTTTCTCGCCAGTCACTGCTTAGGGCTACATCAAGAGGAAACAGAATATAGAGATAGAACGTGAAACTACTTTACTTTGTCAAGTTTCATGAAGCTAGCACAAACCGTGTTGGATTTAGAGTTCCAAATACATCTATCAATATAGGAGAAAACAGAGTGAAACCTAAAAATTCAAAGTGTTACTGGAAATGAACGCTTCAACATAGAAGAATGACATTTGGGGAACCAAGTCGCCTTCGTGTACTGATCATTACCTGAAAGTATCATCCAGTTTGGGTGAAAAAATATTTGCTGAGATTTCTGGAGATTCGTAATTTTTGGAAGCTTGGCAACCCCTCTCCATGAAAGTGGTTCTCGCCAGTCACTGCTTAGGGCTACAGCAAGAGGAAACAAAACATAGAGATAGAACGTGAAACTACTTTACTGTGTCAAGTTTCAAGAAGCTAGCACCAACCGTGTTGGATTTAGAGTTCCAAATACATCTATCAATATAGGAGAAAACAGAGTGAAACCTAAAAATTCAAACTGTTACTGGAAATGAACGCTTCAACATAGAAGAACGAACTTTGGGGAACCAAGTCGCCTTAGTGTACTGATCATTACCTGAGAGTATCATCCAGTTTGGGTGAAAAAATATTTGCTGAGATTTCTGGAGATTCGTAATTTTTGGAAGCTTGGCAACCCCTCTCCATGAAAGTGGTTCTCGCCAGTCACTGCTTAGGGCTACAGCAAGAGGAAACAAAACCTAGAGATAGAACGTGAAACTACTTTACTGTGTCAAGTTTCAAGAAGCTAGCACAAACCGTGTTGGATTTAGAGTTCCAAATACATGTATCAATATAGGAGAAAACAGAGTGAAACCTAACAATTCAAACTGTTACTGGAAATGAACGCTTCAACATAGAAGAACGAACTTTGGGGAACCAAGTCGCCTTAGTGTACTGATCATTACCTGAAAGTATCATCCAGTTTGGGTGAAAAAATATTTGCTGAGATTTCTGGAGATTCGTAATTTTTGGAAGCTTGGCAACCCCTTTCCATGAAAGTGTTTCTCGCCAGTCACTGCTTAGGGCTACATCAAGAGGAAACAAAACCTAGAGATAGAACGTGAAACTACTTTACTGTGTCAAGTTTCAAGAAGCTAGCACAAACCGTGTTGGATTTAGAGTTCCAAATACATGTATCAATATAGGAGAAAACAGAGTGAAACCTAAAAATTCAAACTGTTACAGGAAATGAACGCTTCAACATAGAAGAACGACATTTGGGGAACCAAGTCGCCTTAGTGTACTGATCATTACCTGAAAGTATCATCCAGTTTGGGTGAAAAAATATTTGCTGAGATTTCTGGAGATTCGTAATTTTTGGAAGCTTGGCAACCCCTTTCCATGAAAGTGTTTCTCGCCAGTCACTGCTTAGGGCTACATCAAGAGGAAACAAAACATAGAGATAGAACTTGAAACTACTTTACTGTGTCAAGTTTCAAGAAGCTAGCACAAACCGTGTTGGATTTAGAGTTCCAAATACATCTATCAATATAGGAGAAAACAGAGTGAAACCTAAAAATTCAAAGTGTTACTGGAAATGAACGCTTCAACATAGAAGAACGACATTTGGGGAACCAAGTCGCCTTCGTGTACTGATCATTACCTGAAAGTATCATCCAGTTTGGGTGAAAAAATATTTGCTGAGATTTCTGGAGATTCGTAACTTTTGGAAGCTTGGCAACCTTTTTCCATGAAAGTGTTTCTCGCCAGTCACTGCTTAGGGCTACATCAAGAGGAAACAGAATATAGAGATAGAACGTGAAACTACTTTACTTTGTCAAGTTTCATGAAGCTAGCACAAACCGTGTTGGATTTAGAGTTCCAAATACATCTATCAATATAGGAGAAAAAAGAGTGAAACCTAAAAATTCAAAGTGTTACTGGAAATGAACGCTTCAACATAGAAGAATGACATTTGGGGAACCAAGTCGCCTTCGTGTACTGATCATTACCTGAAAGTATCATCCAGTTTGGGTGAAAAAATATTTGCTGAGATTTCTGGAGATTCGTAATTTTTGGAAGCTTGGCAACCCCTCTCCATGAAAGTGGTTCTCGCCAGTCACTGCTTAGGGCTACAGCAAGAGGAAACAAAACATAGAGATAGAACGTGAAACTACTTTACTGTGTCAAGTTTCAAGAAGCTAGCACAAACCGTGTTGGATTTAGAGTTCCAAATACATCTATCAATATAGGAGAAAACAGAGTGAAACCTAAAAATTCAAACTGTTACTGGAAATGAACGCTTCAACATAGAAGAACGAACTTTGGGGAACCAAGTCGCCTTAGTGTACTGATCATTACCTGAGAGTATCATCCAGTTTGGGTGAAAAAATATTTGCTGAGATTTCTGGAGATTCGTAATTTTTGGAAGCTTGGCAACCCCTCTCCATGAAAGTGGTTCTCGCCAGTCACTGCTTAGGGCTACAGCAAGAGGAAACAAAACCTAGAGATAGAACGTGAAACTACTTTACTGTGTCAAGTTTCAAGAAGCTAGCACAAACCGTGTTGGATTTAGAGTTCCAAATACATGTATCAATATAGGAGAAAACAGAGTGAAACCTAAAAATTCAAACTGTTACTGGAAATGAACGCTTCAACATATAAGAACGAAATTTGGGGAACCAAGTCGCCTACGTGTACTGATCATTACCTGAAAGTATCATCCAGTTTGGGTGAAAAAATATTTGCTGAGATTTCTGGAGATTCGTAACTTTTGTAAGCTTGGCATCCCCTTTCCATGAAAGTGTTTCTCGCCAGTCACTGCTTAGGGCTACATCAAGAGGAAACAAAACCTAGAGATAGAACGTGAAAGTACTTTACTGTGTCAAGTTTCAAGAAGCTAGCACAAACCGTGTTGGATTTAGAGTTCCAAATACATGTATCAATATAGGAGAAAACAGAGTGAAACCTAACAATTCAAACTGTTACTGGAAATGAACGCTTCAACATAGAAGAACGAACTTTGGGGAACCAAGTCGCCTTAGTGTACTGATCATTACCTGAAAGTATCATCCAGTTTGGGTGAAAAAATATTTGCTGAGATTTCTGGAGATTCGTAATTTTTGGAAGCTTGGCAACCCCTTTCCATGAAAGTTTTTCTCGCCAGTCACTGCTTAGGGCTACATCAAGAGGAAACAAAACCTAGAGATAGAACGTGAAACTACTTTACTGTGTCAAGTTTCAAGAAGCTAGCACAAACCGTGTTGGATTTAGAGTTCCAAATACATGTATCAATATAGGAGAAAACAGAGTGAAACCTAAAAATTCAAACTGTTACAGGAAATGAACGCTTCAACATAGAAGAACGACATTTGGGGAACCAAGTCGCCTTAGTGTACTGATCATTACCTGAAAGTATCATCCAGTTTGGGTGAAAAAATATTTGCTGAGATTTCTGGAGATTCGTAATTTTTGGAAGCTTGGCAACCCCTTTCCATGAAAGTGTTTCTCGCCAGTCACTGCTTAGGGCTACATCAAGAGGAAACAAAACATAGAGATAGAACTTGAAACTACTTTACTGTGTCAAGTTTCAAGAAGCTAGCACAAACCGTGTTGGATTTAGAGTTCCAAATACATCTATCAATATAGGAGAAAACAGAGTGAAACCTAAAAATTCAAAGTGTTACTGGAAATGAACGCTTCAACATAGAAGAACGACATTTGGGGAACCAAGTCGCCTTCGTGTACTGATCATTACCTGAAAGTATCATCCAGTTTGGGTGAAAAAATATTTGCTGAGATTTCTGGAGATTCGTAACTTTTGGAAGCTTGGCAACCTTTTTCCATGAAAGTGTTTCTCGCCAGTCACTGCTTAGGGCTACATCAAGAGGAAACAGAATATAGAGATAGAACGTGAAACTACTTTACTTTGTCAAGTTTCATGAAGCTAGCACAAACCGTGTTGGATTTAGAGTTCCAAATACATCTATCAATATAGGAGAAAAAAGAGTGAAACCTAAAAATTCAAAGTGTTACTGGAAATGAACGCTTCAACATAGAAGAATGACATTTGGGGAACCAAGTCGCCTTCGTGTACTGATCATTACCTGAAAGTATCATCCAGTTTGGGTGAAAAAATATTTGCTGAGATTTCTGGAGATTCGTAATTTTTGGAAGCTTGGCAACCCCTCTCCATGAAAGTGGTTCTCGCCAGTCACTGCTTAGGGCTACAGCAAGAGGAAACAAAACATAGAGATAGAACGTGAAACTACTTTACTGTGTCAAGTTTCAAGAAGCTAGCACAAACCGTGTTGGATTTAGAGTTCCAAATACATCTATCAATATAGGAGAAAACAGAGTGAAACCTAAAAATTCAAACTGTTACTGGAAATGAACGCTTCAACATAGAAGAACGAACTTTGGGGAACCAAGTCGCCTTAGTGTACTGATCATTACCTGAGAGTATCATCCAGTTTGGGTGAAAAAATATTTGCTGAGATTTCTGGAGATTCGTAATTTTTGGAAGCTTGGCAACCCCTCTCCATGAAAGTGGTTCTCGCCAGTCACTGCTTAGGGCTACAGCAAGAGGAAACAAAACCTAGAGATAGAACGTGAAACTACTTTACTGTGTCAAGTTTCAAGAAGCTAGCACAAACCGTGTTGGATTTAGAGTTCCAAATACATGTATCAATATAGGAGAAAACAGAGTGAAACCTAAAAATTCAAACTGTTACTGGAAATGAACGCTTCAACATATAAGAACGAAATTTGGGGAACCAAGTCGCCTACGTGTACTGATCATTACCTGAAAGTATCATCCAGTTTGGGTGAAAAAATATTTGCTGAGATTTCTGGAGATTCGTAACTTTTGTAAGCTTGGCATCCCCTTTCCATGAAAGTGTTTCTCGCCAGTCACTGCTTAGGGCTACATCAAGAGGAAACAAAACCTAGAGATAGAACGTGAAAGTACTTTACTGTGTCAAGTTTCAAGAAGCTAGCACAAACCGTGTTGGATTTAGAGTTCCAAATACATCTATCAATATAGGAGAAAACAGAGTGAAACCTAAAAATTCAAACTGTTACAGGAAATGAACGCTTCAACATAGAAGAACGACATTTGGGGAACCAAGTCGCCTTAGTGTACTGATCATTACCTGAAAGTATCATCCAGTTTGGGTGAAAAAATATTTGCTGAGATTTCTGGAGATTCGTAATTTTTGGAAGCTTGGCAACCCCTTTCCATGAAAGTGTTTCTCGCCAGTCACTGCTTAGGGCTACATCAAGAGGAAACAAAACATAGAGATAGAACTTGAAACTACTTTACTGTGTCAAGTTTCAAGAAGCTAGCACAAACCGTGTTGGATTTAGAGTTCCAAATACATCTATCAATATAGGAGAAAACAGAGTGAAACCTAAAAATTCAAAGTGTTACTGGAAATGAACGCTTCAACATAGAAGAACGACATTTGGGGAACCAAGTTGCCTTCGTGTACTGATCATTACCTGAAAGTATCATCCAGTTTGGGTGAAAAAATATTTGCTGAGATTTCTGGAGATTCGTAATTTTTGGAAGCTTGGCAACCCCTCTCCATGAAAGTGGTTCTCGCCAGTCACTGCTTAGGGCTACAGCAAGAGGAAACAAAACATAGAGATAGAACGTGAAACTATTTTACTGTATCAAGTTTCAAGAAGCTAGCACAAACCGTGTTGGATTTAGAGTTCCAAATACATCTATCAACATAGGAGAAAACAGAGTGAAATCTAAAAATTCAAACTGTTACTGCAAATGAACGCTTCAACATAGAAGAACGAACTTTGGGGAACCAAGTCGCCTTCGTGTACTGATCTTTACCTGAAAGTATCATCCAGTTTGGGTGAAAAAATATTTGCTGAGATTTCTGGAGATTCGTAATTTTTGGAAGCTTGGCAACCCCTTTCCATGAAAGTGTTTCTCGCCAGTCACTGCTTAGGGCTACATCAAGAGGAAACAAAACATAGAGCTAGAACGTGAAACTACTTTACTGTGTCAAGTTTCAAGAAGTTAGCACAAACCGTATTGGATTTAGAGTTCCAAATACATGTATCAATATAGGAGAAAACAGAGTGAAACCTAAAAATTCAAACTGTTACAGGAAATGAACGCTTCAACAAAGAAGAACGACATTTGGGGAACCAAGTCGCCTTAGTGTACTGATCATTACCTGAAAGTATCATCCAGTTTGGGTGAAAAAAGATTTGCTGAGATTTCTGGAGATTCGTTACTTTTGGAAGCTTGGCAACCCCTCTCCATGAAAGTGGTCCTCGCCAGTCACTGCTTAGGGCTACAGCAAGAGGAAACAAAACATAGAGATAGAACGTGAAACTACTTTACTGTGTCAAGTTTCAAGAAGCTAGCACAAACCGTGTTGGATTTAGAGTTCCAAATACATGTATCAATATAGGAGAAAACAGAGTGAAACCTAAAAATTCAAACTGTTACAGGAAATGAACGCTTCAACATAGAAGAACGACATTTGGGGAACCAAGTCGCCTTAGTGTACTGATCATTACCTGAAAGTATCATCCAGTTTGGGTGAAAAAATATTTGCTGAGATTTCTGGAGATTCATAATTTTTGGAAGCTTGGCAACCCCTTTCCATGAAAGTGTTTCTCGCCAGTCACTGCTTAGGGCTACATGAAGAGGAAACAAAACATAGAGATAGAACTTGAAACTACTTTACTGTGTCAAGTTTCAAGAAGCTAGCACAAACCGTGTTGGATTTAGAGTTCCAAATACATCTATCAATATAGGAGAAAACAGAGTGAAACCTAAAAATTCAAACTGTTACTGGAAATGAACGCTTCAACATAGAAGAACGAAATTTGGGGAACCAATTCGACTTAGTGTACTGATCATTACCTGAAAGTACCATCCAGTTTGGGTGAAAAAATATTTGCTGAGATTTTTGGAGATTCGTAATTTTTGGAAGCTTGGCAACCCCTCTCCATGAAAGTGGTTCTCGCCAGTCACTGCTTAGGGCTACAGCAAGAGGAAACAAAACATAGAGATAGAACGTGAAACTACTTTACTGTATCAAGTTTCAAGAAGCTAGCACAAACCGTGTTGGATTTAGAGTTCCAAATACATGTATCAATATAGGAGAAAACAGAGTGAAACCTAAAAATTCAAACTGTTACTGGAAATGAACGCTTCAACATAGAAGAACGAAATTTGGGGAACGAAGTCGCCTTAGTGTACTGATCATTACCTGAAAGTATCATCCAGTTTGGGTGAAAAAATATTTGCTGAGATTTCTGGAGATTCGTAATTTTTGGAAGCTTGGCAACCCCTTTCCATGAAAGTGTTTCTCGCCAGTCACTGCTTAGGGCTACATCAAGAGGAAACAAAACCTAGAGATAGAACGTGAAACTACTTTACTGTGTCAAGTTTCAAGAAGCTAGCACAAACCGTGTTGGATTTAGAGTTCCAAATACATCTATCAATATAGGAGAAAACAGAGTGAAACCTAAAAATTCAAAGTGTTACTGGAAATGAACGCTTCAACATAGAAGAACGACATTTGGGGAACCAAGTCGCCTTAGTGTACTGATCATTACCTGAAAGTATCATCCAGTTTGGGTGAAAAAAGATTTGCTGAGATTTCTGGAGATTCGTAATTTTTGGAAGCTTGGCAACCCCTCTCCATGAAAGTGGTTCTCGCCAGTCACTGCTTAGGGCTACATCAAGAGGAAACAAAACATAGAGATAGAACGTGAAACTACTTTACTGTGTCAAGTTTCAAGAAGCTAGCACAAACCGTGTTGGATTTAGAGTTCCAAATACATGTATCAATATAGGAGAAAACAGAGTGAAACCTAAAAATTCAAACTGTTACTGCAAATGAACGCTTCAACATAGAAGAACGACATGTGGGGAACCAAGTCGCCTTAGTGTACTGATCATTACCTGAAAGTATCATCCAGTTTGGGTGAAAAAAGATTTGCTGAGATTTCTGGAGATTCGTAATTTTTGGAAGCTTGGCAACCCCTCTCCATGAAAGTGGTTCTCGCCAGTCACTGCTTAGGGCTACAGCAAGGGGAAACAAAACATAGAGAGAGAACATGAAACTACTTAACTGTGTCAAGTTTCATGAATCTAGCACAAACCGTGTTGGATTTAGAGTTCCAAATACATGTATCAATATAGG
Organism: Spermophilus citellus; assembly: GCF_964194105.1. Taxonomy (NCBI): domain Eukaryota; kingdom Metazoa; phylum Chordata; class Mammalia; order Rodentia; family Sciuridae; genus Spermophilus; species Spermophilus citellus. The sequence goes on along the minus strand of NW_027672739.1, from coordinate 9,291 downwards.
AGAAAACAGAGTGAAACCTAAAAATTCAAACTGTTACAGGAAATGAACGCGTCAACATAGAAGAACGACATTTGGGGAACCAAGTCACCTTCGTGTACTGATCATTACCTGAAAGTATCATCCAGTTTGGGTGAAAAAATATTTGCTGAGATTTCTGGAGATTCGTAATTTTTGGAAGCTTGGCAACCCCTTTCCATGAAAGTGTTTCTCGCCAGTCACTGCTTAGGGCTACATCAAGAGGAAACAAAACATAGAGATAGAACGTGAAACTACTTTATTGTGTCAAGTTTCAAGAAGCTAGCACAAACCGTGTTGGATTTAGAGTTCCAAATACATGTATCAATATAGGAGAAAACAGAGTGAAACCTAAAAATTCAAACTGTTACAGGAAATGAACGCTTCAACATAGAAGAACGACATTTGGGGAACCAAGTCGCCTTAGTGTACTGATCATTACCTGAAAGTATCATCCAGTTTGGGTGAAAAAATATTTGCTGAGATTTCTGGAGATTCGTAATTTTTGGAAGCTTGGCAACCCCTTTCCATGAAAGTGTTTCTCGCCAATCACTGCTTAGGGCTACATCAAGAGGAAACAAAACATAGAGATAGAACTTGAAACTACTTTACTGTGGCAAGTTTCAAGAAGCTAGCACAAACCGTGTTGGATTTAGAGTTCCAAATACATCTATCAATATAGGAGAAAACAGAGTGAAACCTAAAAATTCAAACTGTTACTGGAAATGAACGCTTCAACATAGAAGAACGAAATTTGGGGAACCAAGTCGCCTTAGTGTACTGATCATTACCTGAAAGTATCATCCAGTTTGGGTGAAAAAATATTTGCTGAGATTTCTGGAGATTCGTAATTTTTGGAAGCTTGGCAACCCCTTTCCATGAAAGTGTTTCTCGCCAGTCACTGCTTAGGGCTACAGCAAGAGGAAACAAAACCTAGAGATAGAACGTGAAACTACTGTGTCAAGTTTCAAGAAGCTAGCACAAACCGTGTTGGATTTAGAGTTCCAAATACATGTATCAATATAGGAGAAAACAGAGTGAAACCTAAAAATTCAAACTGTTACTGGAAATGAACGCTTCAACATAGAAGAACGAAACTTGGGGAACCAAGTCGCCTACGTGAACTGATCATTACCTGAAAGTATCATCCAGTTTGGGTTAAAAAATATTTGCTGAGATTTCTGGAGATTCGTAACTTTGGCAAGCTTGGCAACCCCTTTCCATGAATGTGTTTCTCGCCAGTCACTGCTTAGGGCTACATTAAGAGGAAACAAAACCTAGAGATAGAACGTGAAAGTACTTTACTCTGTCAAGTTTCAAGAAGCTAGCACAAACCGTGTTGGATTTAGAGTTCCAAATACATGTATCAATATAGGAGAAAACAGAGTGAAACCTAAAAATTCAAACTGTTACTGGAAATGAACGCTTCAACATAGAAGAACGAAATTTGGGGAACCAGGTCGCCTTCGTGTACTGATCATTACCTGAAAGTATCATCCAGTTTGGGTGAAAAAATATTTGCTGAGATTTCTGGAGATTCGTAATTTTTGGATGCTTGGCAACCCCTTTCCATGAAAATGTTTCTCGCCAGTCACTGCTTAGGGCTACATCAAGAGGAAACAAAACATAGAGATAGAACGTGAAACTACTTTACTGTGTCAAGTTTCAAGAAGCTAGCACAAACCGTGTTGGATTTAGAGTTCCAAATACATGTATCAATATAGGAGAAAACAGAGTGAAACCTAAAAATTCAATCTGTTACAGGAAACGAACGCTTCAACAAAGAAGAACGACATTTGGGGAACCAAGTCGCCTTCGTGTACTGATCATTACCTGAAAGTATCATCCAGTTTGGCCGAAAAAATATTTGCTGAGATTTCTGGAGATTCGTAATTTTTGGAAGCTTGGCAACCCCTTTCCATGAAAGTGTTTCTCGCCAGTCACTGCTTAGGGCTACATCAAGAGGAAACAAAACATAGAGATAGAACGTGAAACTACTTTATTGTGTCAAGTTTCAAGAAGCTAGCACAAACCGTGTTGGATTTAGAGTTCCAAATACATCTATCAATATAGGAGAAAACAGAGTGAATCCTAAAAATTCAAACTGTTACAGGAAATGAACGCTTCAACAAAGAAGAACGACATTTGGGGAACCAAGTCGCCTTAGTGTACTGATCATTACCTAAAAGTATCATCCAGTTTGGGTGAAAAAATATTTGCTGAGATTTCTGGAGATTCGTAATTTTTGGAAGCTTGGCAACCCCTTTCCATGAAAGTGTTTCTCGCCAGTCACTGCTTAGGGCTACATCAAGAGGAAACAAAACATAGAGAGAGAACTTTAAACTACTTTACTGTGTCAAGTTTCAAGAAGCTAGCACAAACCGTGTTGGATTTAGAGTTCCAAATACATCTATCAATATAGGAGAAAACAGAGTGAATCCTAAAAATTCAAACTGTTACTGGAAATGAACGCTTCAACATAGAAGAACGAAATTTGGGGAACCAAGTCGCCTTAGTGTACTGATCATTACCTGAAAGTATCATCCAGTTTGGGTGAAAAAATATTTGCTGAGATTTTTGGAGATTCGTAATTTTTGGAAGCTTGGCAACCCCTCTCCATGAAAGTGGTTCTCGCCAGTCACTGCTTAGGGCTACAGCAAGAGGAAACAAAACATAGAGATAGAACGTGAAACTACTTTACTGTATCAAGTTTCAAGATGCTAGCACAAACCGTGTTGGATTTAGAGTTCCAAATACATGTATCAATATAGGAGAAAACAGAGTGAAACCTAAAAATTCAAACTGTTACTGGAAATGAACGCTTCAACATAGAAGAACGAACTTTGGGGAACCAAGTCGCCTTAGTGTACTGATCATTACCTGAAAGTATCATCCAGTTTGGGTGAAAAAAGATTTGCTGAGATTTCTGGAGATTCGTAATTTTTGGAAGCTTGGCAACCCCTCTCCGTGAAAGTGGTTCTCGCCAGTCACGGCTTAGGGCTACATCAAGAGGAAACAAAACATAGAGAGAGAACGTGAAACTACTTTACTGTGTCAAGTTTCAAGAAGCTAGCACAAACCGTGTTGGATTTAGAGTTCCAAATACATCTATCAATATAGGAGAAAACAGAGTGAAACCTAAAAATTCAAAGTGTTACTGGAAATGAATGCTTCAACATAGAAGAACGACATTTGGGGAACCAAGTCGCCTTAGTGTACTGATCATTACCTGAAAGTATCATCCAGTTTGGGTGAAAAAATATTTGCTGAGATTTCTGGAGATTCGTAATTTTTGGAAGCTTGGCAACCCCTCTCCATGAAAGTGGTTCTCGCCAGTCACTGCTTAGGGCTACATCAAGAGGAAACAAAACATAGAGAGATAACGTGAAACTACTTTACTGTGTCAAGTTTCAAGAAGCTAGCACAAACCGTGTTGGATTTAGAGTTCCAAATACATGTATCAATATAGGAGAAAACAGAGTGAAACCTAAAAATTCAATCTGTTACAGGAAACGAACGCTTCAACAAAGAAGAACGACATTTGGGGAACCAAGTCGCCTTCGTGTACTGATCATTACCTGAAAGTATCATCCAGTTTGGCCGAAAAAATATTTGCTGAGATTTCTGGAGATTCGTAATTTTTGGAAGCTTGGCAACCCCTTTCCATGAAAGTGTTTCTCGCCAGTCACTGCTTAGGGCTACATCAAGAGGAAACAAAACATAGAGATAGAACGTGAAACTACTTTATTGTGTCAAGTTTCAAGAAGCTAGCACAAACCGTGTTGGATTTAGAGTTCCAAATACATCTATCAATATAGGAGAAAACAGAGTGAAACCTAAAAATTCAAACTGTTACAGGAAATGAACGCTTCAACAAAGAAGAACGACATTTGGGGAACCAAGTCGCCTTAGTGTACTGATCATTACCTAAAAGTATCATCCAGTTTGGGTGAAAAAATATTTGCTGAGATTTCTGGAGATTCGTAATTTTTGGAAGCTTGGCAACCCCTCTCCATGAAAGTGGTTCTTGCCAGTCACTGCTTAGGGCTACAGCAAGAGGAAACAAAACATAGAGATAGAACGTGAAACTACTTTACTGTATCAAGTTTCAAGAAGCTAGCACAAACCGTGTTGGATTTAGAGTTCCAAATATATCTATCACTATAGGAGAAAACAGAGTGAAACCTAAAAATTCAAACTGTTACTGGAAATGAACGCTTCAACATAGAAGAACGACATTTGGGGAACCAAGTCGCCTTCGTGTACTGATCATTACCTGAAAGTATCATCCAGTTTGGCCGAAAAAATATTTGCTGAGATTTCTGGAGATTCGTAATTTTTGGAAGCTTGGCAACCCCTTTCCATGAAAGTGTTTCTCGCCAGTCACTGCTTAGGGCTACATCAAGAGGAAACAAAACCTAGAGATAGAACGTGAAACTACTTTATTGTGTCAAGTTTCAAGAAGCTAGCACAAACCGTGTTGGATTTAGAGTTCCAAATACATCTATCAATATAGGAGAAAACAGAGTGAAACCTAAAAATTCAAAGTGTTACTGGAAATGAACGCTTCAACATAGAAGAACGAAACTTGGGGAACCAAGTCGCCTACGTGAACTGATCATTACCTGAAAGTATCATCCAGTTTGGGTTAAAAAATATTTGCTGAGATTTCTGGAGATTCGTAACTTTGGGAAGCTTGGCAACCCCTTTCCATGAAAGTGTTTCTCGCCAGTCACTGCTTAGGGCTACATCAAGAGGAAACAAAACCTAGAGATAGAACGTGAAAGTACTTTACTCTGTCAAGTTTCAAGAAGCTAGCACAAACCGTGTTGGATTTAGAGTTCCAAATACATCTATCAATATAGGAGAAAACAGAGTGAAACCTAAAAATTCAAACTGTTACTGGAAATGAACGCTTCAACATAGAAGAACGACATTTGGGGAACCAAGTCGCCTTCGTGTACTGATCATTACCTGAAAGTATCATCCAGTTTGGGTGAAAAAATATTTGCTGAGATTTCTGGAGATTCGTAATTTTTGGATGCTTGTCAACCCCTTTCCATGAAAGTGTTTCTCACCAGTCACTGCTTAGGGCTACATCAAGAGGAAACAAAACATAGAGATAGAACGTGAAACTACTTTACTGTGTCAAGTTTCAAGAAGCTAGCACAAACCGTGTTGGATTTAGAGTTCCAAATACATGTATCAATATAGGAGAAAACAGAGTGAAACCTAAAAATTCAAACTGTTACAGGAAACGAACGCTTCAACAAAGAAGAACGACATTTGGGGAACCAAGTCGCCTTAGTGTACTGATCATTACCTGAAAGTATCATCCAGTTTGGGTGAAAAAAGATTTGCTGAGATTTCTGGAGATTCGTAATTTTTGGAAGCTTGGCAACCCCTCTCCATGAAAGTGGTTCTCGCCAGTCACTGCTTAGGGCTACAGCAAGAGGAAACAAAACATAGAGATAGAACGTGAAACTACTTTACTGTATCAAGTTTCAAGAAGCTAGCACAAACCGTGTTGGATTTAGAGTTCCAAATACATGTATCAATATAGGAGAAAACAGAGTAAAACCTAAAAATTCAAACTGTTACTGGAAATGAATGCTTCAACATAGAAGAACGAAATTTGGGGAACCAAGTCGCCTTAGTGTACTGATCATTACCTGAAAGTATCATCCAGTTTGGGTGAAAAAAGATTTGCTGAGATTTCTGGAGATTCGTAATTTTTGGAAGCTTGGCAACCGCTTTCCATAAAAGTGTTTCTCGCCAGTCACTGCTTAGGGCTACATCAAGAGGAAACAAAACCTAGAGATAGAACGTGAAACTACTTTACTGTGTCAAGTTTCAAGAAGCTAGCACAAACCGAGTTGGATTTAGAGTTCCAAATACATCTATCAATATAGGAGAAAACAGACTGAAACCTAAAAATTCAAACTGTTACCGGAAATGAACACTTCAACATAGAAGAATGAAATTTGGGGAACCAAGTCGCCTACGTGTACTGATCATTACCTGAAAGTATCATCCAGTTTGGGTGAAAAAATATTTGCTGAGATTTCTGGAGATTCGTAACTTTTGGAAGCTTGGCAACCTTTTTCCATGAAAGTGTTTCTCGCCAGTCACTGCTTAGGGTACATCAAGAGGAAACAGAATATAGAGATAGAACGTGAAACTACTTTACTTTGTCAAGTTTCATGAAGCTAGCACAAACCGTGTTGGATTTAGAGTTCCAAATACATGTATCAATATAGGAGAAAACAGAGTGAAACCTAAAAATTCAAACTGTTACTGGAAATGAACGCTTCAACATAGAAGAACGACATTTGGGGAACCAAGTCGCCTTAGTGTACTGATCATTACCTGAAAGTATCATCCAGTTTGGGTGAAAAAATATTTGCTGAGATTTCTGGAGATTCGTAATTTTTGGAAGCTTGGCAAACCCTTTCCATGAAAGTGTTTCTCGCCAGTCACTGCTTAGGGCTACATCAAGAGGAAACAAAACATAGAGATAGAACGTGAAACTACTTTATTGTGTCAAGTTTGAAGAAGCTAGCACAAACCGTGTTGGATTTAGAGTTCCAAATACATGTATCAATATAGGAGAAAACAGAGTGAAACCTAAAAATTCAAACTGTTACAGGAAATGAACGCTTCAACATAGAAAAACGAAATTTGGGGAACCAAGTCGCCTTAGTGTACTGATCATTACCTGAAAGTATCATCCAGTTTGGGTGAAAAAATATTTGCTGAGATTTCTGGAGATTCGTAATTTTTGGAAGCTTGGCAACCCCTCTCCATGAAAGTGGTTCTCGCCAGTCACTGCTTAGGGCTACATCAAGAGGAAACAAAACATAGAGATAGAACTTGAAACTACTTTACTCTGTCAAGTTTCAAGAAGCTAGCACAAACCGTGTTGGATTTAGAGTTCCAAATACATGTATCAATATAGGAGAAAACAGAGTGAAACCTAAAAATTCAAACTGTTACTGGAAATGAACGCTTCAACATAGAAGAACGAAATTTGGGGAACCAAGTTGCCTTAGTGTACTGATCATTACCTGAAAGTATCATCCAGTTTGGGTGAAAAAATATTTGCTGAGATTTTTGGAGATTCGTAATTTTTGGAAGCTTGGCAACCCCTCTCCATGAAAGTGGTTCTCGCCAGTCACTGCTTAGGGCTACAGCAAGAGGAAACAAAACATAGAGATAGAACATGAAACTACTTTACTGTATCAAGTTTCAAGAAGCTAGCACAACCCGTGTTGGATTTAGAGTTCCAAATACATGTATCAATATAGGAGAAAACAGAGTGAAACCTAAAAATTCAAACTGTTACTGGAAATGAACGCTTCAAAATAGAAGAACGAACTTTGGAAAACCAAGTCGCCTTAGTGTACTGATCATTACCTGAAAGTATCATCCAGTTTGGGTGAAAAAATATTTGCTGAGATTTCTGGAGATTCGTAATTTTTGGAAGCTTGGCAACCCCTCTCCATGAAAGTGGTTCTCGCCAGTCACTGCTTAGGGCTACAGCAAGAGGAAACAAAACATAGAGATAGAACGTGAAACTACTTTACTGTGTCAAGTTTCAAGAATCTAGCACAAACCGTGTTGGATTTAGAGTTACAAATACATGTATCAATATAGGAGAAAACAGAGTGAAACCTAAAAATTCAAACTGTTACAGGAAATGAACGCTTCAACATAGAAGAACGACATTTGGGGAACCAAGTCGCCTTAGTGTACTGATCATTACCTGAAAGTATCATCCAGTTTGGGTGAAAAAATATTTGCTGAGATTTCTGGAGATTCGTAACTTTTGGAGGCTTGGCAACCTTTTTCCGTGAAAGTGTTTCTCACCAGTCACTGCTTAGGGATACATCAAGAGGAAACAGAATATAGAGATAGAACGTGAAACTAGTTTACTTTGTCAAGTTTCATGAAGCTAGCACAAACCGTGTTGGATTTAGAGTTCCAAATACATGTATCAATATAGGAGAAAACAGAGTGAAACCTAAAAATTCAAACTGTTACTGGAAATGAACACTTCAACATAGAAGAACGAAATTTGGGGAACCAAGTTGCCTTAGTGTACTGATCATTACCTGAAAGTATCATCCAGTTTGGGTGAAAAAATATTTGCTGAGATTTCTGGAGATTCGTAATTTTTGGAAGCTTGGCAACCCCTCTCCATGAAAGTGGTTCTCGCCAGTCACTGCTTAGGGCTACATCAAGAGGAAACAAAACATAGAGATACAACGTGAAACTACTTTACTGTGTCAAGTTTCAAGAAGCTAGCACAAACCGTGTTGGATTTAGAGTTCCAAATACATGTATCAATATAGGAGAAAACAGAGTGAAACCTAAAAATTCAAACTGTTACTGGAAATGAACGCTTCAACATAGAAGAACGAACTTTGGGGAACCAAGTCGCCTTAGTGTACTGATCATTACCTGAAAGTATCATCCAGTTTGGGTGAAAAAATATTTGCTGAGATTTCTGGAGATTCGTAATTTTTGGAAGCTTGGCAACCCCTCTCCATGAAAGTGGTTCTCGCCAGTCACTGCTTAGGGCTACAGCAAGAGGAAACAAAACATAGAGATAGAACGTGAAACTACTTTACTGTGTCAAGTTTCAAGAAGCTAGCACAAACCGTGTTGGATTTAGAGTTCCAAATACATGTATCAATATAGGAGAAAACAGAGTGAAACCTAAAAATTCAAACTGTTACAGGAAATGAACGCTTCAACATAGAAGAACGACATTTGGGGAACCAAGTCGCCTTAGTGTACTGATCATTACCTGAAAGTATCATCCAGTTTGGGTGAAAAAATATTTGCTGAGATTTCTGGAGATTCGTAATTTTTGGAAGCTTGGCAACCCCTTTCCATGAAAGTGTTTCTCGCCAGTCACTGCTTAGGGCTACATCAAGAGGAAACAAAACATAGAGATAGAACGTGAAACTACTTTATTGTGTCAAGTTTCAAGAAGCTAGCACAAACCGTGTTGGATTTAGAGTTCCAAATACATGTATCAATATAGGAGAAAACAGAGTGAAACCTAAAAATTCAAACTGTTACAGGAAATGAACGCTTCAACATAGAAGAACGACATTTGGGGAACCAAGTCGCCTTCGTGTACTGATCATTACCTGAAAGTATCATCCAGTTTGGGTGAAAAAATATTTGCTGAGATTTCTGGAGATTCCTAATTTTTGGAAGCTTGGCAACCCCTTTCCATGAAAGTGTTTCTCGCCAGTCACTGCT